>NC_087184.1:5570553-5738053 GCF_035594125.1 Scylla paramamosain
CACTTTTCTCGCAATGTCCCTTTCTTTCCCAATATAGAGTGCTTTGTATTCATTTTCGCGTTTTTTTTGTAGGTAACAAGCTCAAAAACACTCAAAATATACATTTTTGGTAATGCTTTTCTGCTTCTTGATAATGGTTGGTTTGTATTAGTTTTAGCGTTTTTCTACGTAAAACGCTGAGAAGACACTTTTTCAGTTATTTTCTTTTGGATTCCCACATAGAGTGAGTTCCTTATTATTTATCGTTTTGGTGCCTAATATGCTGAAAAACACTCAAAAGACAGATTTCTGGTAAGGTCTTTAATTTCCTCATATGGGAGTCTTTGCTTGTCTTTTCAGTGTTTTTGAGCGTGTTACGCAATAAAGCACAAAAAGCCAGAGAAATCATATTACATGGGAATAAAACCAAATTTTACCAAGAACTTGCTTTTAAGTGTTTTTGAGCTAGTTACATACCAAAATGCTAAGACGCTTCCAAAATACATTTTATGGAGAAACAGAATAACATTACCAAATACATGTATTTTGAGTGTTTTTGATCATGTTATCTATAAAAACGCTTAAATACATGTAAAGAACCTTATGTTTGGGAAACGAAAGAACATTACGAGAAACGTGTATTATGAGTGATTTTTAAGTTCCTTCAGTACCATAAAGCTAAAACCAACAAATAACACCCTTTAGAAAAAAAAAAAATAATAATAAATAAAAAAATAAAAAAATATATTTTTTTTTTCGTTTTTATCTTCATAGGTACCGAGATGCCAAAATTCTATCAAAATTCAGGGAATTTATGTGGAAAAAAGAACATTACCATAAAACTTACTTATATATATATTTTTTTCGGATTGTTATGTACCACACCCTAAAGTGCATGCAAAGCCACCTATATAGGGAAGTTAAACGACTTTACCAGAAACCTGTCTTTTCAGTTTTTTCAGCATGTTAGGCACCAAAACGATAAATAATATGGAAGTCAGTCAATATGTGAATCCAAAGGAAAATTACTGAAAACGTGTCTTTTCAGTGTTTTACGTAGAAAAACGCTAAAGTGGATACAAACCATCCTATGTGAAGAAATAGAATAACATTACCAAAAAGATATTTTTGAGTGTTTTTGAGCTTGTTACCTACAAAAAATGCAAAAATGGATGTAAAGCACTCTATATTAGGAAACAAAAGGACATTACAAGAAACGTGTATAATGAGTGTTTTATAGTTTTAAAAGAACCACAACGCAAATAAACGCAAAAACTCGTGTATATAGAGAAATTTCTTACATACCAAAATGAATAAATGCATGAATTACACTTTTAATCGATAAACAGAACTACCTTACTAAATTGTGTATTATAAGTGTTTTTCACATTCTTGATTACGAAAATGCCAAATGACATGCGAAACTGGCATCATTTGGGAAAAAAAATGACATTACCAGAAAAGTGTCTTTTGAGTGTTTTTCAGCGTGATATGCAACAAAATGCTAAAAAGCAGAACGATTACATTTCATGGGAATAAAACCAAAATTTACGAAGAATTTCCCTTTAAGTGTTTTTAACCCCTTATATAGCAAACCGCTAAAACGCATGCAACACAAACTTTATGGAGAAACAGAATAACATTACCAAAAACATGTGTTTTGAGTGTTTTTGATCATGTTATCTATAAAGACGCTTAAGTACATGCAAAAAACATTATGTTTGGGAAACAAATGGACATTACGAGAAACGTGTATTATGAGTGTTTTTAAGTTCCTTAAGTACCAAAAAGCTAAAACCCACAAATAACACTTTTTATTTAGAAAAAAAATAAATAAATAAAAAATAATAAAATAAAATATATAGGATTTTTTTTTTTCTTATTCATCTTCATAGGTACCAAGATGCCAAAATTCTGGAAAAATTCAGGGCAATTATGTGATAAAAGAGTAATATAAATATATTCAATAATATATTTAATAATAATATATTTATATTAATATATTATATATAATAATTTATTTAATAATATAAATAATATTTTTTTTTTCGGACTGTTATGTACAAAACCCTAAAGTGCATGCAAAGCCTCCAATATGAGGAAATTAAACGACCTAACCAGAAATCTGTGTTTTGATTGTTTTTTTTTTTTAGCATATTAGGCTCCAAAACGATCAATAATAAGTAACTCACTCTATGTGGGAATCCAAAAAAAATTTACTGAAAACGTGTCTTCTCAGTGTTTTACGTAGAAAAACGCTAAAACGGATGCAAAGCAACCAATATCAAGAAATAGAAAAACGTTACTAAAAAGGTATATTTTGAGTGTTTTTGAGCTTGTTACCTACAGAAAACGCGAAAATTGATGCAAAGCACTCTATATTGGGAAACAAGAGGACATTGCAAAAAAAGTGTATAATGAGTGTTTTATAGTTCAAAAGAACCACAAGGCAAAAAACGCAAAATCTCCTGTATATGGAGAATTGAGTATTGAGAATTGAGAAACAGAACAACCTTACTAAATGCGTATATTTTGAGTGCTTTTAACATTCTTAGTTACCAAAACCCCAAATTGCATGCGAAAATATATTTGTGGGAAAAAAAAAGACTAACATAAAAGTGTCCTTTGAGTGTTTTTGAGCGTGCTAGGCAATAAAGCACTAAAAAGGAGGGCAATCACATCACATTGGAGTAAAACGAATTTTTACCAAGAACTTGCCTTTAAGTGTTTTTAACCTCCTTATATACCAAAACACTAAAACGCATGCAAAACACACTTTATATTGAAACAGAATAACATTACCAAAAATATGTATTTTGAGTGTTTTTGATCATGTTTTCAATAAAAAACGCTTAAATACTTGCAAAGAACACTATTTTTGGGAAACGAAAGGAGATTCCGAGAAACGTGTATTATGAGTGTTTTTAACTTCATTAATTACCAAAAACCTAAAAGCCACAAATAACACTCTTTATTGAGAAACAATAAATAGACAGAAAAAAAAATACGATATTTTTTTTTCTTTCTTATTCATCTTCACAGATACCGATATGCCAAAATTCGGGCAAAATTCAAGAAATTATGTGAAATAAGAACATTATCAAAAAAAAATTAAATTTAGCTTTTCTTTCGGACTGTTATGTACTAAACCCCTAAAGTGCATGCAAAGCCACCTATAAGGGGAAATTATATGTCTTTGCCAGAAAACGGTCTTAAGAGTGTTTTTCAGCATCTTAGGAACCAACACGATAAATAACATGGAAATAAATCTATATTGGAATCCAAAACAAAATTACGAAAAACGTGTCTTTTCGGTGTTTTACGTAGAAAAACTTTAAAACGGATGTAAACCAACCAATATGAAGAAATAAAATAACATTACCAATAAGGTATATTTTGAGTGTTTTTGAAATTGTTACCTACAAAAAACGCGAAAATGAATGGAAAGCAATCTATATTGGAAAGGAAAAGGACATTACGAGAAACGTGTGTAATGAGTGTTTTATAGTTTCACAAGAACTAGAACTACGTGTATATAGAGAAGTTTCTTACATTCTAAAATGCTGAAACTCTGGAACAACGCTCTTAATTGAGAAACAGAACAATCCTACTAAATGCGTGTATTTTGAGTGCTTTTCACATTCTTAGTTACCAAAACCCCAAATTGCATGTAAAACCAGCTTTATGTGGGAAAAAAATTACATTACCTGAAAAATGTCTTTTGAGTGTTTTTGAGCGTGTTAGGCAGTAAAGCACTAAAAAGCAGGGCAAACACTTTAAATTGGAATAAAACCAATTTTTAACAAGAACTTGCCTTTAAGTGTTTTTGAGATCCTTATATACCAAAACACTAAAACGCATGCAAAATACACTTTATTGTGAAACAGAAGAACATTACCAAAAACATGTATTTTGAGTGTTTTTGATCATGTTACCAATAAAATCGCTTAAATACATGCAAAGAACCCTATTTTTGGGAAACGAAAGGACATTACAAGAAACGTGTATTATGAGTGTTTTTAAGTTCATTAAGTACGAAAAGCTAAAAGCCACAAATTACATTCTTTATTGAGAAAAAAAAATAAATAAATGAAAAAAAATATGATATTTTTTTTTTTATTCTTATTCATATTCACAGGTAACGAGATGCCAAAATTTCTGCAAAGTTCAGGAAATTATATGAAATAAGAACATTATCAAAAAAGTTAAATTTAGCTTTTTTTCGGACTGTTATGTACCAAACCCCTAAAGTGCATGCAAAGCCACCTATATGGGTAAATTAAACCTCTTTGCCAGAAAACTGGCTTAAGAGTGTTTTTCAGCATGTTAGGAACCAACACGATAAAACCCAAGGAAGTCAATCTATATGGGAATCCAAAACACAATTACTGAAAACTTGTCTTTTTGGTGTTTTACTTACAAAAACGCTAAAACGGATGCAAACCAATCAAAATGAAGAAATAGAATAACATTACCAAAAAGGTATATTTTAAGTGTTTTTGAAATTGTTACCTACAAAAAACGCGAAAATGGATGGAAAGCACTCTATATTGGGAAGCAAAATGATATTACGAGAAACGTGTATAATGAGTGTTTTATAGTTTCCCAAGAACCACAAGGCAAAAAACGCAAAAACTCGTGTATATAAAGAAGTTTCTTACATTCCAAAATGCTGAAACTCATGAATAAGACTTTTAATTGAGAAACAGAACTATCTTACCAAATGTGAGTATTTTGAGTGTTTTTCACATTCTTAGTTACGAAAATCCGAAATTACAAGCAAAACTAGTTTTATGTGGGAAAAAATGACATTACCAGAAAAGTGTCTTTTGAGTGTTTTAGAGCGTGATATGCAACAAACCACTAAAAAGCAGAACAATCACATCACATGGGAATAAAACCAACTTTTACCAAAAACATGCCTTTATGTGTTTTTAACTCCAGACATAACAAAACGCTAAAACGCATACAAAACATCTTTTATGGAGAAACAAAATAACATTACCAAAAACATGAATTTGAAGTGTTTTTGGTCATGTTACCTATAAAAACACTTAAATACATGCAAAGAACCCTTTGTGTGTAAAACGAAAAGATATTACGAAAATTATGTATTATGAGAGTTTTTAGGTTCCTTTAGTACCAAAAAGCTAAAACACACAAATAACATTCTTTATAGATAAACAAAAAATAAATAAATACAACCATTTTTTTTTTTTTGTTACTCATCTTTATAGGTACCGAGATGCTAAAATTCTGGCAAAATTCAGGGAAGTTAGGTAAAGAAAAAAAAAATATAAAAAAAAATAATTTTATCTTTTTTCCGGAGTTATGTACCAAACCCTGAAGTGCATGCAAAGCCACCTATATGGGAAAATGACACGAGTTTACCAGAAACCTGTACCAGAAGCAATTTCAACAATATTACTGAAAACGGGTCTTTTCAGAGATTTACGAAGAAAAACGCTAAAACGGATGCAAACCAACCAATATGAAGAAATAGAATAACATTACCAAAAATACATATTTTGAGTGTTTTTAAGCTTGTTACCTACAAAAAAAAGCAAAAATGGATGGAAAACACTCTATATTAGGAAACAAAAGAATATTACGAGAAACATGTATAATGAGTGTTTTATAGTTTCACAAAAACCACAAGACAATAAACGCAAAAACTCGTGTATATAGAAAAGTTTCTTACATACCAGAGTGAAGAAATGCATGAATAACACTTTTAATCGAGAAACAAAACTACCCTTCCAAATTGAGTATTTTGAGTGTTTTTCACATTCATAGTTACGAAATTGCCAAATTACATGGGAAACTAGCTTTATGTTGGAAAAAAAAATGACATTACCAGAAAAATGTCTTTTGAGTGTTTTTGAGCGTGATATACAAGAAAGTACTAAAAAGCAGAACAATCACATTACTTGGAAATAAAACCAACTTTTACGAAGAACTTGCCTTTAAGTGTTTTTTAACTCCTTACATACCAAAACGCTAAAACGCATGTAAAACACCCTTTATGGAGAAACAGAATAACATTACCAAAAATATGTATTTTGAGTGTTTTTGATCATGTTACCTATAAAAACGTGTAAAGAACCCTATGTTTCAATAAGAAAAGGAAATTACGAAAATCGTGTATTATGAGTGTTTTTAAGTTCCTTAAGTACCAAACAGCTAAAACTCACAAATAACACTTTATAGAGAGAGAAAAAAAAATGTTATTCATCTTCATAGGTACCAGAAATACCAAAACTCTGGAAAAATTTCAGGGAAATTTTGTAAAAAAAAATTATTATAAAAAAATAATTTTAGCTTTTTTCCGGAGTTAAGTACCAAACCCTGAAGTGCATGCAAAGCCACCTATATGAAGAAATTACTCGACTTTAACAGAAACCTGTCTTTTGAGTGTGTTTTCAGCAAATTCAACAATTTTACTGAAAACGTGTCTTTTCAGTGATTTATGTAGAAAAACGCTAAAACGAATGCAAATCAACCAATATGAAGAAATAGAATAACATTACCAAAAAGATATATTTTGATGTGTTTTTGAGCTTGTTACCTACAAAAAAATGCGAAAATGGACATTACGAGAAAAGTGCATAATGAGTGTTTTATAGTTTCACAAGAACCACAAGGCAAAAAACTCAAAAGCTCATGTCCATAAAGAATTTTCTTACATACCAAAATGCTGAAACTCATGAATAACACTTTTAATTAAGAAACAGAACAATCAAACTAAATAACTGTATTTTGAGTAATTTTCACATTCTTAGTTACTAAAACCCCAAATTCCATGCGAAACTAGCTTTATATGGGAAAAAAATAATATTACCAGAAAATGTGTTTCGAGTATTTTTGAGCGTGTTAGGCAATAAACCACTAAAAAGCAGGGCAATCACATTACATAGGAATAAAACCAACTTTTACCAAGAACTTGCCTTTAGGTGTTTTTGAGCTCATTACATACCAAAACGCTAAAATGCATGCAAAACACGTTTTATGGACAAACAGAATAACATTACCAAAAACATGTATATTGAGTGTTTTTGATCATGTTATCTATAAAAACGCTTAAATACATGCAAAGAACCTTATGTTTGGGAAACGAAAGGACATTACGAGAAATATGTATTATAAGTGTTTTTTTAGTTCCTTAAGTACCAAAAAGCTAAAAGCCACAAATAAGACTCTTTATTTAGAAAAATAAATAATTAAAAAATAAAAAATACGATTTTTTTTTTTTTGTTATTCATCTTCACAGGTATCGAGATGCCAAAATTCTTGGAAAATTCCGGGCTATTATATGATAAAAGAAAATTATCAAAAAAGTTAATTTTAGCTTTTTTTTCGGACTGTTATATACCAAACCCTAAAGTGCATGCAAAGCCTCCTATATGAAGAAAATACACGTTTTTCACACAGTGTTTTTACACAGTGTTTTTCAGAATGTTAGACACCAAAACGATAAATAAATAAGGAACTCACTCTATATGGGAATCCAAAACAAATCTACTGAAAACGTGTTTTCTCAGTGTTTTACGTAGAAAAACGTAAAAACGGATACAAACCAACCAACATAAAAAAAATAGAAAAACATTACCAAAAAGTTATATTTTGTGTATTTTTGAGATTGTTACCTACAAAAAACGCGAAAATTGATGCAAAGCACTCTATATTAGGAAATAAAAGGACATTACAAGAAAAGTGTATAATGAGTGTTTTATAGTTCAAAAGAACTAAAAGGCAAAAAACGCAAAAACTTGTGGATATGGAGAAGTTTTCTAGATACCAAAATGCTGAAACTCATGAATAACATTCCTAATTTAGAAACAGAACAACCTTACTAAATACGTGTATTTTGAGAGCTTTTCACATTCTTTGTTACCAAAACCCTAAATTCCATGCGAAACCAGCTTTATGTGAGAAAAAAATGACATTACCAGAAAAATGTCTTTTGAGTGTTTTTGAGCCTGATAGGCAATAAAGCACTAAAAAGCAAGGCAATCACATTACATTTGAATAAACCTAATTTTTATCAAGAACTTGCCTTTAAGTGTTTTTGAGCTCCTTATATACTAAACCGCTAAAACGCATGTAAACCAAACTTTATGGAAAAACAGAATAAAATTACCAAAAACATATATTTTGAATGTTTTTGATCATGTTATCTATAAAAACGCTTAAATGCATGAAAAGAACCTTATGTTTGGGAAACAAAATTACATTACGAGAAACGTATATTATGAGTGTTTTTAAGTTTGTTAAGTGCCAAAAACCTAAAACCCACTCTTTATTTAGAAAAAAAATAAAAAAAATAAAAAAAAATAAAAAAATAGGATTTTTTTTTTTTTTTGTTATTCATCTTCATAGGTACAGAAATGCCAAAATTCTGGGAAAATTCAAGGCAATTATATGATAAGAGAATATTATCAAAAAAGTTGATTTTAGCTTTTTTTTCGGACTGTTATGTACCAAACACTAAAGTGGATGCAAAGCCTCATATATGAGGAAATTAAACGACATTACCAGAAATTTGTCTTTTGAGTATTTTTCAGCAAGTTAGGCACCAAAACGATAAATAATAAAGAACTCACTCTATATGGGAATGCAAAACAAAATTACTGAAAATGTATCTTCTCAGTGTTTTACGTAGAAAAACACAAAAACTCGTGTATATAAAGAAGTTTCATAGTTACCAAAATGCTGAAACTCATGAATAACAATCTTAATTGAGAAACAGAACAACCTTAGCAAATGCCTGTATTTTGAGTGTTTTTCATATTCCTAGTTAGCAATACCCAAAATAGCATGCAAAACTAGCTTTATGAGGGAAAAAAATGACATTACCAAAAGTGTCTTTTAATTGTTTTTGAGCGTATTAGGCAATGAAGTACTAAAAAGTAGGGCAATCACATTACATGGGAATAAAACCAACTTTTACCAAGAACTTGCCAATATGTGTTTTTGAGCTCCTTACATACCAAACCGCTAAAACGCATGGAAAACAAACTTCATGGAGAAACAGAATAACATTACCAAAAACA
This sequence comes from Scylla paramamosain, assembly GCF_035594125.1. Taxonomy (NCBI): domain Eukaryota; kingdom Metazoa; phylum Arthropoda; class Malacostraca; order Decapoda; family Portunidae; genus Scylla; species Scylla paramamosain. The sequence continues at coordinate 5,579,586 of NC_087184.1, forward strand.
TGTATTTTGAGTGTTTTTGATCATGTTATCTATAAATACGCTTAAATACATGCAAAGAACCTTATGTTAAGGAAACGTAAGGACATTACGAGAAACATGTATTATGAGTGTTTTTATGTTCCTTAACTACCAAAAAGCTAAAACCCACAAATAACACTCGTTACTGAGAAAAAATAAATAAATTAATTAATTAAATTTTTTTTTATTTTTTTTTTATTCTCCTTCATAGGTACCGAGATGCCAAAATTCTGGGAAAAATTAGGGCAATTATATGATAAGAGAATATTATCAAAAAGGTTGATATTAGCTTTTTTTTCGGACTGTTATATACCAAACACTAAAGTGCATGCAAAGCCTCCCATATGAGGAAATTAAACGACCTTACCAGAAATCTTTGTTTTGAGTGTTTTCAGCATGTTAGGCACCAAAACGATAAATAATAAGGAACTCACTCAATATGGCAAACCAAAACAAAATTACTGAAAACGGGTCTTCTCAGTGTTTCACGTAGAAAAACGCTAAAACGGATGCAAACCAACCAATATCAAAAAGTAGAAAAACATTAACAAAAAGGTATATTTTGAGTGTTTTTGAGCTTGTTACCTACAAAAAAACGCGAAAATTGATGCAAAGCACTCTATATTGGGAAAGAAAGGGACATTGCGAGAAAAGTGTATAATGAATGTTTTATAGTTGAAAAGAACCACAAGGCAAAAAACGCAAAAAAAAACTCGTGCTAAAACCTCTTTATAGAGAGAGAAAAAATAAATAAATAAATGAATAAAAAAATAGGATTTTTTTTTTGTTATTCTTCTTCATAGGTACCAAGATGCTAAAATTCTGGCAAAATTCAGGGAAATTATGTAAAAAAAAGAACATTATGAAAAAAGTTAATTTCTGCTTTTTTTTCGGACTGTTATGTACCAAACCCTAAAGTACATGCGAAGCTAGCTATATGAGGAAATTAAACGACTTTACGAAATACCCGTGTTGTGAGTGTTTTTCAGCATGTTAGTCACCAAAACAATAAATAATATGGAAGTCATTCTAAGTGGGAATCCAAAACAAAATTACTGAAAACTTGTCTTTTCCGTGTTTTACGTAGAAAAACGCTAAAACGGGTGCAAACCAACCAATATGAAGAAATAGAATAACATTACCAAAAGGTACATTTAGAGTGTTTTTGAGCTCTTTACTTACAAAAAACGCGAAAATGGATGCAAAGCTCTCTATAATGGTTAACAAAAGGACATTACGAGAAATGTGTATAATGAGTGTTTTATATATTCTGAAGAACCACAAGGCAAAAAACGCAAAAAACTCTTATATTTGGAGAAGTTTCTTAGATACCAAAATGCTGAAACTCCTGAATACCACCCTTAATTGAGAAACAGAACAACCTTACCAAATACGTGTATTTTGAATGTTTTTCACATTCTTAGTTACCAAAACCCCAAATTGCATGTGAAAGTAGCTTGATGTGGGAAAAAACTGACATTACCAGAAAAGTGTCTTCTAAGTGTTTTTTTTTTAGCATGATAGGCAATAAAGCAATAAAAAGCAGGGTAATGACATTACATAGGAATAAAACCAACTTTTAGCAAGAACTTGCCTTTAAGTGTTTTTGAGCTCCTTATATACCAAAACGCTAAAAAAAAAGCATGCAAAACACCCTATATGGAGAAACATCATAACATTACCAAAAACATGTATTTTGAGTGTTTTTGATCATGTTACCTATAAAAGCGCTTAAGTACATGCAAAGAACCTTATGTTTGAGAAACGAAAGAACATTTCGAGAAACGTGTATAATGAGTGTTTTTAAGTTCCTTAAGTACCAAAAAGCTAAAACCCTAAAATAACACTCTTTATAGAGTAAAAAATAAATAAATAAAAAAAAATAGGAATTTTTTTTTGTTATTCATCTTTATAGGTACCGAGATGCCAGAATTCTCTAAAAATTCAGGAAAATTATGTGAAAAAAGAACATTATGAAAAAAAAGTTAATTTTATCTTTTTTTCGGATTGTTATGTACCAAATCCTAAAGTCCATCCAAAGCCTCCTATATTGGGAAATTAAACGATTTTACCAGAAACCTGTCATTTGAGTGTTTTTTAGTATGTTAAGCACTAAAACGATAAATAACATGGAAGTCACTCAAAATGGGAATCCACCACAAAATTGCTGAAAAAAAGTGTCTTGGAAGTGTTTTACGTAGAAAAACGCTAAACAGGATGCAAACCAACGAATATGAAAAAATAGAATAATATTACCAAAAAGGTATATTTTTTATGTTTTTGAGCTTCTTACCTTAAAAAAATGCGAAAATGGATATTTGGATACAAAAGGACATTACGAGAAATGTGTACGTATAATGAGTGTTTTATAGTTTCACAAGAACCACAAGGCAAAAAACGCAAAAACTCGTGTATATAAAGAATTTTCTTAGATACCAAAATGCTGAAACTCAGGAATAACACTCTTAAATGAGAATACAGAACAACTTTACCAAATGCGTGTATTTTGAGTGCTTTTCACATTCTTAGTCACCAAAACCCGAAATTGCATGCGAAACTAGCTTTTTTGTGGGAAAAAAATGACATTACCAAAAAGTTTTTGAGCGTGATAGGTAGTAAAGCAGTAAAAAGCACGGGAATCACATTACATGGGAATAAAACGAACTTTTACCAAGAACTTGCCTCTAAGTGTTTTTGAGCTCCTTACTGTATCCTTCTTGTAGGTTCTCGGGCAACATAAAGTCACAAGTTCCCAGTGCTTTTAATGTGTAGACAGGTACAAGTACGTAGGTGCGAACCGGTGGCGGCGTGGTACAGAACTCGATGATTAATACAGAGCAAGGGGCGAAGTAAACACTCGTGAAACAGTGAAGCATGAAACCAATACAAACTATGAACCCTAACCAATACAGTGAAGCCCCGTAACAATGAAGCATTCATACTTCACACATCTCCCCCTTCCTCTTCACGTTCATTAACTAGCTATGAACGTAAGGCTATACGCGCTGAGCGGCGTATGGGTCCGTCGGCTTCCCAACGGCGGCGTCGGCGTGCGTTTGGGGTGGCGGGATCGGGGATCTTCTGAGCTGGGGGGTGTAAGGGCTGCCCGTCGTGACTGTCTCTTTCCGCGGTAGATGGGGCAGGGACCACACGAATGAAGCGGCGATTCCGCCACAATACGCGTCCAGCGGTAGTCGTCACCAGGTAGTCGCGGCTCTTGCCAATCCCCATGACTACGCCCACTTTATCCCATCGCTTAGTGACGGGATCTTGGAGCCTGACGTGGGCGCCAAGGTCAAGTGGTGGCAGGGGGCGGGCGTGGGCGTCATAGCGTTCCTTGACAGCCTCGGTCCGCGCGGCAGCACGACGATCACACTCCTCGGTCCTCTCTTGCCACTCAGCCGTGAAGGAGACGCTGTGGGCGGGGACGCAGGAGCGTAGCGGGTGGCCGAACAACACCTGGGCAGGAGAACGGCCGTCCTGTCGCGGTGTGTTTCGTAACTCCAGCAGCCCGCGGTCGAAGTCCTCGGTGAGCGTGCCAGAAGGGGCCGTCTTCATCACCAGCTGCTTCACCGACTTAACTGCTGCCTCAGCGTGGCCGTTGCTCTGGGGGTAATGCGGCGAAGAAACCTCGTGCCGCACGCCCCAGCGACGCAGAAAGTCTTGAAAGTTGCGGCTGGTAAATTGCGGGCCCCCATCAGTCCGAAGTCGCACAGGTACACCAAGGTCTCGAAAGAACCTCCTGAAGAAGGCGATGGTGGCGGAGGCGGTGGTGTCAGACCCACACAAAGCCACCACAGGCCACCCCGAGAGCCTGTCTGCGTACACGAGGAAGGACTTCCCCGCCGTGCTGAAAAAGTCTGCAGACACACACTCGAACGGCCTGGAAGGCACTTCCTCAGTCATCAGGGGCTCCCGCTGCTGGCTTGGCTGCAACACCTGGCACGGCTTACACGCCCTTACTACGTTGGTGATGTCTGAGTTGATCCCGGGCCACCACACTGTCTGACGCGCACGGCGCTTCGTGGCCTCCACTCCGCGGTGGCTGTCATGAAGCCGCGCCAAGACCTCACGTCGAAGGGTGGAGGGAACCACAATGCGGGGCCCGAGAAGAACAAGCTCGTCGTCGTGGTAGAGGTTGTGACGCTCCTTCCAGTAGGGCCGTAAGGCAGGGTCTAGGCTGTCGTGGGTAGAGGGGAAGCCTCGGGTTACGCACTCAAGTAGTCTGGTGTAGATCACATCCTCTCGAGCTGCTGTGCGTATCCCGTCCAGCACCAGGTCTCCTGTAGGCGATCTGGCATCCAGTGTAGCAGCACGAATAGCTACCACGACACGGACGTGTGCGTAGGCCTCTTTCCCAAGCGCCACGTCCTCAGGAGACGGCTTGTCCACCGGTGCACGGGATAGGGCGTCGGGAATGGCGAGAGACTTACCCTTACGCCACTCTGCCGTGTAAACATACCCAATGATCTTTTCTTTCAGGCGTTGCAGTCGAGGGTTGTCGATGGCGTCGAGCGTATACGAGTTGAGGATGGGAACGAGGGGCCTGTGGTCTGTCACGATGGTGAAGCGAGGCAGACCTAGTAGGTAATACCGGCACTTAGCTATGGCCCAGACCACAGCTACGAGCTCCAGCTCGATAGTTGCGTACCTCGTCTCCACGTCTGCTAGAAAGCGCGACCCGCACTGCACCAGACGCCACTGACCGTCTCCGTGGTCCTGTAGAAGGGCGTAACCCACGCCATACAGGCGCGAAGCGTCCGTCTGCAACACAGTGGGGAGGGACGGGTCGAAGTGTGCGAGCACTGGCGGTCGCGAGAGTGCCATCTTCACCTTCTCAAAGGCCAAGTCGTGGTCCGGAGTCCATGTGAAGGCTCGGCGGGGGCTCAAGAGAAGACGCAGGGGCTCTGCTGACGCAGCAATCTGTGGCGTGAACTCTGCTAGTTGGTTTGCCAGGCCTAAGAATGAGCGCATGTCCGTCACATTTGCCGGCTTGGGAAAGTCGGCAATTGCGCGCACCTTCTCTTCGTCGGCAGCAATGCCCTCCCTTGACAGCTTGAACCCGCAGAACGTCACGTCTGGAGCCGCTAACACAAACTTCTCCGCGTTGATGGTGATGCCGTGGGTGCGGCACCGCACCAGGACCTCGTAGACACGCCGAATGTGTGTTTCGTAGTCCTCGTCCCAAAGCAGAATGTCGTCTACCACTTTGGCACACTGCTGCACGCCGTCGAGCGCCGCATCACCACGGCGGCAGAACTCGTCGCCCGTGGCCACGAAACCCATTGGTCCTCGACAAAACCGGAAGCGGCCATACGGGGTGATAAAGGTGGTGAGGTGCTGGTCCTGCTCCGCCAGTGGTATCTGCCAATACCCATACAGAGCGTCCAGCGTGGAGAAGAATCGTGTCCCTGGTCCAACACGGCGCACGGCAGCGTGGGGTGTAGGAGAGGGGTGTGCGGGGCGTAACACCTGCTTGTTTAGCCCCGTGAGGTCCACAGTTATCCTTACACCTCCTTTGGGCTTGGCCACGGTCACGAGGGGATGGCACCACTGGGACGGGTGATCGCCGGCGGGTACTATGATGCCCTGTCTCACCATGGCCTCTAACTCCTCCTTGACTGCGTCCTGCCAGGCGAGAGGAATGAGTCGCGGCGTATTTACCGCGAAGGGCTTGGCGTCATCCTTCAGGTATATACGCATCGGAGGGCCACACATCTCCCTCAGCTCGGATCCATGACGAAAGTCATCCTTAGTCGTCAGCACGTCAGGGAACTCTCGCAGGAAAAACGCTTTGGCCTCCGCAGATGAAGCAGAGGGTAGGGGAAGTCGTGGCGTGAGTGGCGGCTGGAGGGATGAGGTGCGAGGCTGCGGCGCGGCGGGGGGCGGCGGGCCAAGAGTAGAGACTTGCCTCACCTGCCCTTCCCCCTCCTGCCGCCGGTCTCCTCGCACTCCGATCTGCCGTGGATAGTCTTGGGGAATGATCCTCAGCTGCTTCGTGTGGCCGTACGAGAGGAGCGGCTTGGGCAGACCCCTCATCACGATTATTCGGCCTTGGATGGTGGTGTCCCCATACGTCATAGTGGCGTATAACGACCCGAGAATCCGACAGGCCATTGACGTCCCGTCGGGGTTGTTCAGTCCCAACTCTGGGTAGGGTTGCAGGTCGTCAGCCGACAGGCCAAGTGCCCGAAGAAGCTCGTCACCCATGACTGTCGTGTCCGCTCCCGTGTCTGGCACGCACTCGACCCAGCCTGACCTGCCACATGCTTCCACCTGAAGCTTTATGGTCGGGGACGTGGGGCCGACCGGTGGCGCGTTGTCCACCGCTCGTGCGTGGGCGGTATGGGCAGTGCCGCCGGAGGGCGGGGCAGCGCCGCGCTGGTGCCCCGTTACAGACAACACTTTGCCGCACCTTACACGGTCACTCGGCGGCTTCTCGGCACTTGTGAGCGGTTTTGAGCGGCAACACTTTGCGAAATGACCCATTTTGTTACATAAACGACACCGTTCACCAATCGCTATGCACTTGTCCTTGGAGTGCGGCCCATAACCACAGTTACCGCACTTTGCGTTAGTCGGCTTCGAACCACTAGAATGACCGTTTGCCTTGGGCGATTCCTTTTTCAGACAGTCCCTTTTCCAACAGTCCTTTTTCTTTTTCTTATACGCCGACACTGCACATGTGGAAGACTGGAGTGGCCTGAGCTCGTGTGACGTGGTTTCGGCGGCCTCGCGGGACTTGCACACTGTCAACACCTTCTCCAGTGTGGCGTCAGACGGCGTTTCCAACAAGCGCTGCCTCGTTTCCTCGTCTCTGACGCCCATCAACACTGCGTGTTTCATTTGCGTCTCTACACAGGCAGGGTTGTGGGCCTTACACAAGTCGATCTCGTCCGAAGCGTCCTTCAGCCGCACGTAGAAGTCGTTAAACTTCTCTCCTTCGGCCTGTCTACACTGGAAGAAGGATAGGCGCCTCAGTGCCTCATTTCGTTGCCCTTTCACATGCTCGTGAAGGCGCTCCAGCACTTCAGTCAGGCTCAAGGTCGAGCCCGGGGGTACGCCCAAGCTAACCTCGAGCGTGCGCCTCAGTTCGGACGAGAGGCAGGCCCGCAACTGTATGAGCTGCTTGGGCTGCGGCTGTTTCTGCAGGTCCACCATCACCGCATAGTCCTCCCACTGCTGTCTCCATTCCTTGAAGGCCTGCAGCGTAGCGTCCTGTGAGAGCGGGGGAGGCGGAACGACGGTCGCTTTGGGGACAGGCGTGGACGGCATCGGGAGCATGGTTGAGGGCGGGTTGGCGAGGCTGTCACTAACGGCGCCGGGTGTGCCTGCCTGCTGTGAAGGCTGCGTTCCAAGCGTAGCAACAAGCTGATTGAAGCGCTGCTCCTCGGCCTGGCGCCTCGTTTCGTCCTCCCGTCGTCTCTGCTCACACTCGTCACGGAACAGTTGCAGCATTTGCAGGAGCGCGTCTTGAGAGACTCCAGTTGCCTGCTCCTGCCCCATAGCCGAGGGCGTGGACGAAGCTGGCGAGAGGGGTGCCGGATCTTGTTGCCTCCTGGTTTTAGGCTTAGTCATGGCGCCGGCACACTGAAGGCTCCTCCGGGAGACGCACCGCACACCACCGGCTAGTTGGGGCACCTTCACGCTGTCTCGCTGCCAGGTCCTTGTGAGTTGCACTACTCACTGCGCCATGTATCCTTCTTGTAGGTTCTCGGGCAACATAAAGTCACAAGTTCCCAGTGCTTTTAATGTGTAGACAGGTACAAGTACGTAGGTGCGAACCGGTGGCGGCGTGGTACAGAACTCGATGATTAATACAGAGCAAGGGGCGAAGTAAACACTAGTGAAACAGTGAAGCATGAAACCAATACAAACTATGAACCCTAACCAATACAGTGAAGCCCCGTAACAATGAAGCATTCATACTTCACACACTTACATACCAAAACGTTAAAACGCATGCAAAACACCCTTTATGGAGAAACAGAATATCACCAAAAAACATGTATTTTGAGTGTTTTTCATCATGTTACCTATAAAAAAAGCTAAAATACATGGAAAGAACCCTATGTTTCGAAAATGAAAGGACGTTACGAGAAACGTGTATTATGAGTTTTTTTTTTAAGTTCGTTAAGTATGAGAAAGCTAAAACCCACAAATAACACTCTTTATAGAGTGTTTTCGTACCTAACAATGTGAAAAACACTCAAAAAGCACATTTTTGGTAATCTTGTTCTTTTATCCATATAGACTGTTCTTCAGTGCGTCAAATAGGTCTTGGTACCTAAGAAATAAAAAAAAAACACTTATTATAAAAGTTTCTTCTAAAGTCTTTTCGTTTCCTCATGCAAAGTATTTTGCATGCATTTATGTTTCTTTTTATATGTAAAAAGAAAAAAAAATTGTTTATGGTAATAAAGGGTGTTTTGCATACAGTTCAGCTTTATGGTACGTAAGTAGCTGAAAATACCCAAAAGATAAATTTTTGGTTGACTTGTTCTTTCATATAGGTAGCTTTCCATGCTTTTTATAACTTTGGTACCTAACAACAACAATCGACACTCAAAAGACATGTTTCTGGAAATATCGTTTCATCTCTTCATAGATGGTGCTCTGGAGTCTTTTTGATGTTTTGGTACATAAAATTGTGAAAAACACGAAATAAACGTTTTTGGTAATGTTCTGTTTCTCCAGATACAGTGGTACTAAAAGTTTTCACGTTTGGTACCTAAGACGCTCAAAAACACTAATGGCATCTTTCTCGTAATGTCCTTTATTTTATCCATATTGGGTGATTTCCATGCATTTTGGCGTTTTTGTTACGTAACAATGTGAAAAAAACACTCAAAATATACGTTTTCGGTAATGTTCTTCTGTTTCTTCATATAAAATGTTATACATGCGTTTGTGCATTTTGCTACCTAAGAATCTCAAAAACACTGATAAATGAAGTGTCTTTATTTCTTTTCGTATCGCCATTTAGGATACTTTGCATGCATTTTTGCTTTTTTTTATACGTAAGATAAAAAAAAAAAACTCAAAATGCACATTTCTGGTAATGTTATTCTGTCTCTCCATAAAATGTGTTTTGCATGCATTTTAGCGTTTTGGTACGTAAGTAGCTGTAAAAACTTTAAAAAGACACGCTTTTGGTAATGTTTCGCTTTTCCAAATAGGGAGCTTTCGTTGGTTTTTAGCGTTTTGGTATCTAATATTGTTGTGTTTCTCTAAAGAGAATATTATTTATGCATTTTCGCGTTTTGGTACCTGAGAAGCTCAAAAACGCTCTTTATATAAGTTTCTCATAATGTCGTTGGATACTTTTTTTTTTGCGTAACAAGCTCAAAACATTGAAAATACACGCTTTTTTGGTAATGTTATTAAGTTTTTCAAGGCGTTTTGGATGCGTTTAAGTGTTTTTGTATGTAAGTAGCTCATAAGCACTGAAATTAAAAGTTTTTTTAATCTTTTGTTTTCTCTTATAGGGTGCTTTCCTTGGTTTTTAGCTTCTTGGCACCTAACATGCTCATAAACAGTGAAAGGACATGTTTCTGGAAATGTTTCCTTTCCCCATAGAGTATGCTTTGCATGCATTTTCGCGTTGCGGTACCTAATAACGTGAAAAAAGCCTTAAAACACAAGGGTTGTTTAATCTTGTTCCGTTTTTCCATATAGAGTATTATTCATACGTTTTAGTGTTCTGGTACCTATGAAGCTCAATTCCACTCAAAATATACGTTTCTTTTAATGTTTTCTTTTCCCCTTTTAGGGTTATTTGCATGTATTTTATCGTTTTTGTACGTAACAGGCGCAAAATCTCTCAAAATGCATGTTTTTGGTAAAGCTGTTGTTCTCCATAAAGAGTGTTTTGCAACCGTTTTAGCGGTTTGGTATGTAAGTACCTCAAAACACTTATTGTTTTTCCTTTTACGACACTTTCCATGCTTTTTAAGAGCTTTTTGTGCCTAACACACTCATAAACTCTCAAAAGACATGTTTCTGGAAATGTCGTTTACTCTCCCAATATCGGGTGCTTTGCATGCCTTTTGGCGTTTTGATACCTAACAAAGCTAAATACACTTAAAATGCACGTTATCTCCAAACAGAAGGCAAATCGTGCGTTTTATCGTTTCGGTACCTAATAAGCTAAAAAAAAAAAAAACTCATAATACTGGTTTCTCTTAATGTCTTTTCGCTTTCTTATATAGGGTACTTTATATGCATTTTGACGCTTTTGTACATAACAAGCTGAAAAACCGCCCAAAATGCTCGTTTTTGGTAATGTTTATATATTTCTGCAGGAAAAGAGTTTTGCATGTTTTATCGTTTTGGTACATTATAAATTTGAAAACTTCCAAATCGTGTTAGGCAATAAAGCACTAAAAAGCAGGGCAATCATATTACATTAGAATAAAACCAATTTTTAACAAGAACTTGCCTTTAAGTGTATTTGAGCTCCTTATATACCAAAACACTAAAATGAATGCAAAATACTCTTCATGGTGAAACAGAATAACATTACCAAAAACATATATTTTGAGTGTTTTTGATCATGTTACCAATAAAAACGCTTAAATACATGCAAAGAACCCTTTTTTTTTGGGAAACGAAAGGACATTACGAGAAACGTGTATTATGAGTGTTTTTAAGTTCATTAAGTACGAAAAAGCTAAAAGCCACAAATTACACTCTTTATTGAGAAAAAAATAAATAAATAAAAAAATACGATATTTTTTTTCCATTCATATTTAGCTTCACAGGTAACGAGGTGCCAAAATTCAAGCATAGTTCAGGAAATTATATGAAATAAGAATATTATCAAAAAAGTTAAATTTAGCTTTTTTTTCGGACTGTTATGTACCAAACCCCTAAATTGCATGCAAAGGCACCTATATGGGGAAATTAAACGTCTTTGCCAGAAAACTGTTTTCTGAGTGTTTTTCAGCATGTTAGGAACCAACACGATAAAACCCAAGGAAGTCAATCTATATGGGAATCCAAAAAAAAAAATTACTGAAAACGTGTCTTTTCGGTATTTTACGTAGAAAACGCTAAAACAGATGCAAACCAACCAAAATGAAGAAATAGAGTAACATTACCAAAAAAGTATATTTTGAGTTTGAAATTGTTACCTAAAAAAACGCGAAAAGGGATGGAAAGCACTGTATATTGGGAAGCAAAAGGCACCAAAAAGCATGTTAGGCACCAAAACGATAAATAATATGAAAGTCACTCTATATGGAAATCCAAAACAAAATTACTGGAAACGTGTCTTTTAAAAGATTTACGTAGAAAAACGTTAAAACGGATGCAAACCAACCAATATGAAGAAATAGAATAACATTACCAAAAAAGTATATTTTGTGTGTTTTTCATCTTGTTACATGAAAAAAAAAAAAACGCGAAAATGGATCCAAAGCAATCTATATAAGGAAAAAAAGGACATAACGAGAAACGTGTATAATGAGTGTTTTATAGTTTCACCAGAATCACAAGGCAAAAAATGCAAAATCTCGACTGTATGGAGAAGTTTCTAAGATACCAAAATACTGAAACTCATGAATAACACTCTTAAACAAGAAACAGAACAACCAGAACAAAATGCGTGTATTTTGAGTGTTTTTTTACATTCTTAGTTACCAAATCAATAAATTCCATGCGAAACTAGCTTTATGTGGGAAAAAAATGACAATACCAGAAAAGTGTCTTTGAGTGTTTTTGAGCGTGTTAGGCAATAAAGCACTAAAAAGCAGGGCAATCAAATTACATAGGAATAAAACCAACTTTTACGAAAAACTTGCCTTTTAGTGTTTTTGACACGCATTTAGTAAGGTTGCTCTGTTTCTCAATTAAGAGTGTTATTCATGAGTTTCAGCATATATACGAGTTTTTGCGTTTTCTGCCCTGTGGTTTTTTTGAACTATAAAACATTCATTATACACTTTTCTCGCAATGTCCCTTTGTTTCCCAATATACAGTGCTTTGTATCCATTTTCGCGTTTTTTTTGTAGGTAACAAGCTCAAAAACACTCAAAATATACATTTTTGGTAATGTTTTTTTGCTTCTTGATATTGGTTGGTTTATATCAGTTTTAGCGTTTTTCTACATAAAACAATGAGAAGACACGTTTTCAGTAATTTTGTTTTGGATTCCCACATTGAGTTCCTTATTATTTATCGTTTTGGTGCCTAACATGCTGAAAAACACTTAAAAGACAGATTTCTGGTAAGGTCTTTAATTTCCTCATATGGGAGGCTTTGCATGTCTTTTCAGTGTTTTTGAGGGTGTTACGCAATAAAGCACTAAAAGCCAGGGCAGTCACATTACATGGGGATAAAACCAAATTTTACCAAGAACTTGCCTTTAAGTTTTTTTGAGGTCCTTACATACCAAAACGCTAAAACGCATGCAAAATACATTTTATGGAGAAACAGAATAACATTACCAAATACATGTATTTTGAGTGTTTTTGATCATGTTATCTATAAAAACGCTTAAATACATGCTAAGAACCTTTTGTTTGGGAAACAAAAGGAAATTACGAGAAACGTGTATTATGAGTGTTTTTTTTATATGTTCCTTTAGTGCCAAAAACCTAAAACCCACAAATAACACTTTTTAGAAAAAAAAATAAATAAAATAAATAAAAAAAAAATGGGAATTATTTATTTATTTTTTTTTTGTTTTTCATCTTCATAGGTACCGAGATGATAAAATTCTGCCAAAATTCAGGTAATTTATGTGGAAAAAAGAACATTATCATAAAAGTTAATCATAGTTTTTTTTTTCTTATTGTTATGTACCAAAACCTAAAGTGCCTGCAAAGCCATCAATATAGGGAATTTAAGCGACTTTACCAGAAACCTGTTTTTTCAGTGTTTTTCAGCATGTTAGGCAGCAATATGATAAATAATATGAAAATCAGTCAATATGTGAATCCAAAACAAAATAACTGAAAACGTGTCTTTTCAGTGTTTTACGTAGAAAAACGCTAAAGCGGATGCAAACCTTCCTATATGAAGAAATAGAATAACATTACCAAAAAGATATATTTTGAGTGTTTTTGAGCTTGTTACCTACAAAAAATGCAAAAATGGATGTAAAGCACTCTATATTAGGAAACAAAACGACATTATGAGAAAGGAGTATAATGAGTGTTTTATAGTTTTAAAAGAACCACAAGGCAATAAACGCAAAAACTCGTGTATATAGAGAAATTTTTACATACCAAAATGATGAAATGCATGAATAACACTTTTAATCGATAAACAGAACTACCTTACCAAATTGTGTATTTTGAGTGTTTTTCACATTCTTTGTTACGAAAATGCCAAATTACATGCGAAATTAGCTTCATGTGGGGAAAAAAATGACATTACCAGAAAAGTGTCTTTTGAGTGTTTTTGAGTGTGTTATGCAACAAAGCACTTAAAAGCAGAACAATCACATTACATGGGAATAACACCAACTTTTACGAAGAATTTGCCTTTAAATGTTTTTAACCCCTTATATAACAAACAGCTAAAACGCATGCAAAACAAACTTTATGGAGAAACAGAATAACATTACCAAAAACATGTATTTTGAGTGTTTTTGATCATGTTATCTATAAAAACGCTTAAGTACATGCAAAGAACATTATGTTTGTTAAATAAAAGGACATTACGAGAAACGAGTATTATAACGTGTTTTTATAAGTTCCTTAAGTACCACAAAGCTAAAACCCACAAACAACACTCTTTATTTGGAAAATAAAAAAATAAAGAAATAAAATAAATAGGATTTTTTTTTTGTCATTCATCTTCATAGGTACCGAGATGCCAAAATTCTGGGAAAATTCAGGCCAATTATGTGATAAATGAATATTATCAAAAAAGTTAATTTCAGCTTTTATTTCGTAGTTTTATGTACGAAACCCTAAAGTGCATGCAAAGCCTCCAATATGAGGAAATTAAACGACCTTACCAGAAATATGTGTTTTGTGTGTTTTTTTTTAGCATGTTAGGCACCAAAACGATAAATAATAAGGAACTTACTCTATATGGGAATCCAAAACAAAGTTACTGAAAACGTGTCTTCTCAGTGTTTTACGTAGAAAAAACGTTAAAACAGATGCAAACCAACCAATATCAAGAAATAGAAAAACGTTACCAAAAAGGTATATTTTGAGTGTTTTTGAGCTCTTTACCTACAAAAACGCGAAAATTGATGCAAAGCACACTATATTGGGAAATAAAAGGACATTGCAAGAAAAGTGTATAATGAGTGTTTTATAGTTCAAAAGAACCACAAAGCAAACAACGCAAAAACTCGTGTATATGGAGAGATTTCCTACACACCAAAATGCTGAAACTCATGAATAACACTCTTAATTGAGAAATAGAACAACCTTACTAAATGCGTGTATTTTCAGTGCTTTTTACATTCTTAGTTACCAAAAACCCCAAATTACATGCGAAAATAGCTTTGTGGGAAAAAAAAAGACTACCAGAAAAGCGTCTTTTGAGTGTTTTTCAGCGTGATTGGTAACAAAGCACTCAAAAGGAGGGCAATCACATTATATTGGAATAAAACCATTTTTTACCAATAACTTGCCTTTAAGTGTTTTTAAGCTCCTTATATACAAAACTGCTAAAACGCATGCAAAACACACTTTATGGAAAAACAGAATAACATTACCAAAACCTTGTATATATGGATAAGTTTCTTAGATACTAAAATGCTGAAACTCATGAATAACACTCTTAATTGAGAAACAGAACAACCTTACTAAATGCGTGTATTTTGAGAGCTTTTCACATTCTTAGTTAATAAAACCCCAAATTGCGTGCGAAACCAGATTTATATGGGAAAAAATGACATTACCAGAAAAGCGTCTTTTGAGTGTTTTTGAGCGTGATAGGATATAAAGCACTAAAAAGCAGGGGAATCACATTAAATTCGAATAAAACCAATTTTTACCAAGAACTTGCCTTTAATAAACTGTTTTTGAGCTCCTTATATACCAAAATAATAAAACGCCTTGAAAGCACAGTTTATGGAGAAATATAATAACATTATCAAAAACATGTGTATTGAGTGTTTTTGATCATGTTATCTATAAAAACGCTTAAATACATAAAAAGAACCTTATGTTTGGGAAACGAAAGCGTTTATTATGAGTGTCTTTAAGTTCCTTAAGTACCAAAAAGCAAAAACCCTATAATAACACTCTTTATTTAGAAAAAAATAAATAAATAAATAAAAAAATAAAAAATAAAATTTTTTTTTTTAGTCATTCATCTTCATAGGTACCGAGATGACAAAATTCTGGGAAAATTCAGGGCAATTATATGATAAAAGAATATTATCAAAAAAGTTGATTTTAGTTTTTTTTTTACGGACTGTTATGTACCAAACCCTAAAGAGCATGCAAAGCCTCCTATATTAGGAAATTGAATGACTTTACCAGAAAATTGTGTTTTGAGTGTTTTTCAGCATGTTAGGCACCAAAACGATAAAAAATAATGAACTCACTCAATATGGGAATCCAAAACAAAATTACTTAAAACGTGTCTTCTCAGTATTTTACGTAGAAAACGCTAAAAAAGATGCAAACCAACCAATATCAAGAAATAGAAAAATATTTCTAAAAAGTTACATTTTAAATGTTTTTGAGCTCGTTACCTAAAAAAAAAAAAAAAACGCGAAAATTGATGCAAAGCACTCTATACTGAGAGAGAAAGGGACATTGCGAGAAAAGTGTATAATGAGTATTTTATAGTTCAAAATAACAACAAGGCAAAAAACGCAAAAACTCGTGTATATGGAGAAGTTTCCTAGATACCAAAATCCTGAAACTCATGAATAACACTCTTAATTGATAAACAGAACAACCTTAATAAATGCGCGTATTTTGAGTGATTTTCACATTCTTAGTTACCCAAAACCTAAATTCATTGCGAAAGCAGCTTTATGTGGTAAAAAAAAAAAGGCTTTTTCAGAAAGGTATCTATTGAGTGTTTTTAAGCGTGATAGGCAGTAAAGCACTAAAAAGAAGGGCAATCACATTACATGGGAATAAAACCAATGTTTACCAAGAACTTGCCTTTAAGTGTTTTTGAGCTCCTTATATACCAAAACACTAAAACGAATGCAAAACACACTTTATGGAGAAAAGAATAACATTATCAAAAACATGTATTTTGAGTGTTTTTGATCATTTTACCAATAAAACGCTTAAATACATCCTAAGAACCCTATTTATGGGAAACGAAAGGACATTACGAGAAACGTGTATTATGAGTGTTTTTGAAATTCATTAAGAACCAAAAAGCTAAAAGTCACAAATAACTCTCTATTGAGAAAAAATAAATATATAAATTAAAAAATACGATATTTTTTTCTTTCTTATTCATCTTCACAGGTACCGAGATGCCAAAACTCGGGCAAAATTCATGAAATTTTGTGAAATAAGAACATTATCAAAAAAGTTAATTTTATGTTTTTTTTCTTCGACTGTTATGTAGCAAACCCTATAATGCATGCAAAACCACCTATATGTGGAAATCAAACGTCTTTGCCAGAAAACTGTCTTATGAGTGTTTTTCAGGATGTTAGGCAACAAAACGATAAATAACATGGAAGGCACTTTATATGGGAACATATAAAAAAATTACTGAAAACGTGTCTTTTCGGTGTTTTACGTAGAAAAACGCTAAATTGGATGCAAACCAACCAATATAAAAAAAAAAAAATAGAATATCATTACCAAAAAGGTATATTTGGGTGTTTTTCAGCTTGTTAAGTACAAAAAAGGTGAAAATGGATGCAAACCACTCCCTATTTGGAAACAAAAGAACATTACGAGAAACGTGTATAATGAGTGTCTCATTATTTTCGAGCAAAAGAACTTGTGGTTCACAAGAACCACAAGGCAAAAAACGCAAAAACTCGTATATATAAAGAAGTTTCTTAGATACGAAAATGCTAAAACTCATGAATAACAATCTTTATTGAGAAAAAGAAAAACCTTACCAAAAGCGTGTATTTTCAGTGTTTTTCACATTCTTAGCAAAATCCCAAATAGCATGCGAAACTAGCTTTATGTTGGAAAAAAATGACATTACCAGAAGTGTCTTTTGAGTGTTTTGAGCGTGATATAGCAGAACAATCACATTACATGGGAATAAAACCAACTCTTACCAAGAACTTGCCTTTAAGTGTTTTTTTTTAACTCCTTACATACCAAAACGCTAAAACGCATGCAAAAACACCCTTTTATGGAAAAACAGAGTAACATTACCAAAAACATGTATTTTGACTGTTTTTGATCATGTTATTTATAAAAACGCTTAAATTCATATAAAGAACCTTATGTTTGGAAATCGAAAGGACATTACGAGAAACGTGTATTATGAGTGTTTTTAAGTTCCTTAAGTACCAAAAAAGCTAAAATCCACAAATAAAACTCTTTATAGAGAAAAAAATAAATAAAATATTTTTTTTGTTATTCATCTTAATAGGTACTAAGATGCCAAAATTCTGGATATATTCTTTCGGAATCGAAAAGAAAATGACTGAAAACGTGTTTTTTTCGGTGGTTTACGTAGAAAAACGCTAAATCGGACGGAAACCAACCAATATGAAGAAATAGAATAACATTACCAAAAAGGTATATTTTGAGTGTTTTTCAGCTTGTTACCTAGAAAAAACACGAAAATGAATGCAAAGCACTCCCTATTGGGAAAGAAAAAAACATTACGAGAAACATCTATAATGATTGTCTTAATATTTTCGGGCAAAAGAACTTCTGGTTCACCAGAACCACAAGGCAAAAAACGCAAAAAGTCGTGTATATAAAGTTTCTTAGATACCAAAATGCTGAAACTTATGAATAACAATCTTAATTGAGAAACAGAACAACATTACCAAATGCGTGTATTTTGAGTGTTTTTTTTTCACATTCTTAGCAAAACCTCAAATAGCATGCGAAACTAGCTTTATGTGGAAAAAAAATGACATTACCAGAAGAGTTTTTTGAGTGTTTTTGAGAGTGTTAGGCAATAAAGCACTAAAAAGCAGGGCAATCATATTACATTGGAATAAAACCAACTTTTACCAAGAACTTGCCTTGAAGTGTTTTTCAGCTCCTTATATACCAAATCGCCAAAAAACGCATGCAAAACACTCCTTTATGGAGATGCAGAATAACATTACCAAAAACAAATGTTTTTGAGTGTTTTTTATCATGTTACCTATAAAAACGCTTAAATACATGCAAAGATCCCTATATTTGGGAAACGAAAGGACATTACGAGAAACGTGTATTATGGATGTTTTTAAGTTCCTTCAGTACCTAAAAGCTAAAACCCACAAATAACACTTTATTAAAAAAAAAAAAAATGATAAACAAAAAAAAATGGGATTTTTTTTTTTGTTATTCATCCTTATAGGTACCGAGATGCCAAAATTCTACAAAAATTCAGGGAATTTATGTGGAAAAAGAACATTACCAAAAAAGTTAATTATATCTCTTTTTTTCGGATTGTTATGTACCAAACCCTAAAGTGCATGCAAAGACACCTATATAGGGAAGTTAAACGATTTTAACAGAAACCTGTCTTTTCAGTGTTTTCAGCATGTTATGCACCAAAACGAAAAATAATATGGAAGTCAGTCAATATATGAATCCAAAACAAAATTACTGAAAACGTGTCTTTTACGTAGAAAAAGGGGATGCAAACCAACCTATATGATGAAATAGAATAACATTACAAAAAAGATATATTTTGAGTGTTTTTGAGCTTGTTACCAACAAAAAAATGCAAAAATGGATGTAAAGTACTCTATATTAGGAAACAAAAGGACATTACGAGAAACGTGTATAATGAGTGTTTTATAGTTTTAAAAGAACCACAAGGCAATAAACGCAAAAAACTCGTGTATATAGAGAAATTTCTACCATACCGAAATGATGAAATGCATGAATAACACTTTTAATCGATAAACAACTACCTTACCAAATTGTGTATTTTGAGCGTTTTTCACATTCTTAGTTACGAAAATGCCAAATTGGATGCGAAACTACATTCATGTGGGAAAAAAAAATGACATTACCAAAAAATTGTCTTTTTAGTGTTTTTGAGCGTGATATGCAATAAAGCACTAAAAACAGAACAATCACATTACATGGGAATATAACCAACTTTTACGAAGAACTTGCCTTTAAGTGTTTTTTAACTCCTTACATACCAAATCGCTAAAACGCATGCAAAACACCCTTTATGGAGAAACAGAATAACATTACCAAAAACATGTATTTTGAATGTTTTTGATCATGTAACCTATAAAAATGTTTAAATACATGTAAAGAACCCTATGTTTGTATAACAAAAGGACATTACGAAAATCGTGTATTACGAGTGTTTTTAAGTTACTCAAGTACCAAAAAGTTAAAACCCACAAATAACACTCTTTATAGAGATAATTTTTTTTTTTTGTTATTCATCTTCATAGGTACCGAGATGCCAAAATTCTGGCAAAATTAATGGAAATAAAAAAAAAAAAAAACATTATAAAAAAAATAATTTTAGCTTTTTTCCGGAGTTATGTACAAACCTTGAAGTGTATGCAAATCCACCTATATGGGGAAATTACACGACTTCATCAGAAACCTGTCTTTTGAGTTTTTTTTTCAGCAATTTCAACAATATTACTGAAAACGTGTCTTTTCAGTGATTTACGTAGAAAAACGCTAAAACGGATGTAAACCAACCAATATGAAGAAATAGAATAACATTACCAAAAAGATATATTTTGATGTGTTTTTGAGCTTGTTACCTACAAAGAATGCAAAAATGGATGGAAAGCACTTGATATTGGCAAAGAAAAGGACATTACGAGAAACGTGTATGAGTGTTTTATAGTTTGACAAGAACCACAAGGTAAAAAGCTCAAAAACTCGTGTACAAAAAGAAGTTTCTTACATACCAAAAAGCTGAAACTCATGAATAATACTTTTAATTTTGAAACAGAAATCCCTTACCAAATGTGTGTATTAGAAAAGTTTCTTACATACCAAAATGATGGAACTCATAATTAACACTTTTAATTAAGAAAAAGAACAAACTTACTAAATGCCTGTGTTTTGAGTTTTTTTTCATGTTCTTAGTTACCAAAAGCGCAAATTCCATGCAAAACTATCTTTACGTGGGAAAAAAAAAGATATAATCAGAAAAGTGTCTTTTCAGAGTTTTTGAGCGTGTTAGGCAATAAAGTACTAAAAAGCAGGGTAATCACATTACATGGGAATAAAAACAACTTTTACCAAGAACTTGTTTTTAAGTGTTTTTGAGCTCATTACATTCCTTAAGTACCAAAAATTTAAAACCCACAAATAACACTCTTTATTTAGAAAAAAAAGTAAGAAAATAAAAAAAATAGGATTTTTTTTTGTTATTCATCTTCATAGGTACCGAGATGCCAAAATTCTGGGAAAATTCAGGGCTATTATATGATAAAAGAAAATTATCAAAAAAGTTAATTTTAGCTTTTTTTTTGATCTGTTATATACCAAACCCTAAAGTGCATCCAAAAACTCCTATATGAGGAAATTAAATGACCTTACCAGAAATCTGTTTTTTGAGTGTTTATCAGCATGTTAGGCACCAAAACGATAAATAATAAGGAACTCACTCTATACGAGAATCCAAAACAAAATTGCTGAAAACGTGTTTTTTCAGTGTTTTACGTATAAAAAGGCTAAAACGGATGCAAACCAACCAATATCAAGAAAGAAAAAAACATTACCAAAAAGGTATATTTTACGTGTTTTTGAGCTTGTTACCTACAAAAAACGGGAAAATTGATGCAAAGCACTCTATATTAGAAAACAAAAGGACTTTGCAAGAAAAGTGAATAATGAGTTTTTTTTATAGTTCAAACGAACCAAAAGGCAAAAAACACAAAAACTCGTGTATATGGAGAAGGTTCCTAGATACCAAAATGCTGAAACTCATGAATAACACTCTTAATTGAGAAACAGAACAACGTTACTAAATGCGTGTATTTTGAGTGCTTTTCACATTCTTAGTTACCAAAACCCGAAATTGCATGCAAAACCACCTTTATGTGAGAAAAAAATGACATTACCAGTAAAGTGTCTTTAAAGTGTTTTTGAGCGTGATAGGCAATAAAGTACTAAAAAGCAAGTTAATCATATTACATTGCAATAACACCAATTTATACCAAAACCTTGCCTTTAAGTGTTTTTGAGCTCCTTATAAAACAAACCGCTAAAACGCATTCAAAACAAACATGTATTTTAAGTGTTTTTGATCATGTTGTCTATAAAAACGCTTAAATACATGCAAAGAACTTTATGTTTGGGAAACAAAAGGACATTACGAAAAACGCGTATTATGAACGTTTTTTTTTAAGTTCCTTAAGTACCAAAAAGCTAAAAACCACAAATAACACCCTTTATTTAGAAAATAGAAAATAAAAAAAATAAAAAATAGGATTTTTTTTTTTTTTTTTTTATTCTTCATAGTACCGAGATGCCAAAATTCTGGGAAAATTCAGGGCAATCGCATGATAAAAGAATATTATCAAAAAAGTTAATTTCAGCTTTTTTTTCGGACTGTTATGTACTAAACCCTAAAGTGCATGCAAAGCCTCCTATATGAGTAAATTAAACGACCTTACCAGAAATCTGTGTTTTGAGTGTTTTTTTTAGCATGTTAGCCACCAAAACGATAAATAATAAGGAACTCACTCTATATGGGAATCCTAAACAAAGTTACTGAAAACGTGTCTTCTCAGTGTTTTACGTAGAAAAACGCTGAAACGGATGCAAAGCAACTAATATCAAGAAATAGAAAAACATTACTAAAAATGTATATTTTGAGTGTTTTTGAGCTTGTTATCTACAAAAAACGCTAAAATTGATGCAAAGCACTCTATATTGGGAAAGAAAAGGACATTGAAAGAAAAGTGTATAATGGATGTTTTATAGTTCAAAAGAACCACAAGGCAAAAAACACAAAATTTCGTGTATATGGAGAGGTTTCCTAGATACAAAAATGCTAAAACTCATATATAATACTCCTAATTGAGAAACAGAACAACCTTAATAAATGACAGAAAAGACAGAAAAGTTTCTTTTGAGTGTTTTTGAGCGTGATAGGCAATAAAGCACTAAAAAGGTGGGCAATCACATTACATTGGAACAAAAGCAATTTTTAACAAGAATTTGCCTTTAAGTGTATTTGAGCTCCTTATATACCAAAACAATAAAATGAATGCAAAATACACTTGATGGTGAAACAGAATAACATTAAGTTAAACGACTTTACCAGAAACCTGTCTTTTCAGTGTTTTTCAGCATGTTAGGCACCAAAACGATAAATAATATTGAAGTCAGTCAATATGTAAATCCAAAAGAAAATTACTGAAAACGTGTTTTTTCAGTGTTTTACGTAGAAAAACGCTAAAACGAATGCAAACCAACAAATATGAAGAAATAGATTAAGTACCAAAAAGCTTAAACCCACAAATAACACTCTTTATAGAGAAAAAAAAAATAAAAAAAGTAGCATTTTTTTTTGTTATTGATCTTCATAGCAACCGAGATGCCAAAATACTGGCAAAATTCAGGGAAATTATGTGAAAAAAGAATATAAAAAAAGTTAAGTTTAGCTGTTTTTCAGACCGTTATATACCTAACCCTAAAGTGCATGTAGAGCCACCTATATGGGGAAATTAAACGACTTTACCTGAAACGTGTCTTTTGCCTGTTTTTTCAGTATGTTAGGCAACAAAACAATAAATAATATGGAAGACACTCTGTATGGGAATCCAAAACTAAATTACTAAAAACGTGTTTTTTGCAGTGTTTTACGTAGAAAAACGCTAAAACGAATGCAAACTAAGCAATATCATGAAATAGAGTAATATTACCAAAAAGGTATTTTTTGTGTTTTTGAGCAAAAATGGATGCAAATCTCTCCATATTGGGAAACAAAAGGACATTACGAGAAACGTTTATAATGCGTGTTTTATAGTTTCACAAGAACCACAAGGCAAAACAAGCAAAAACTCGTGAATATGGAGATGTTTCTTAGATACCAAAATACTGAAATTCATGAATAACACTCTTAATTGAGAAACAGAACAACCTTACCAAATGCGTGTATTTTGAGTGTTTTTCACATTCTTAGTTACCAAAACCCGAAATTACAGGCGAAACTAGCTTTATATGGGAAATAAATGACATTACCAGAAAAAAAAGGTCTTTTTTAGTGTTTTTGAGCGTGTTAGGCAATAAAGCACAAAAAAGCAGGGCAATGACATTACATAAGAATAAAACCAACATTTACCAAGAACTTGTCTTTTTTGTGTTTTTCAGCTCCTTACATACCAAAACGGTAAAATGCATGCAAAACACCCTTTATGGAGAAACAAAATAACATTACAAAAAACATGAATTTTCTGTGTTTTTGATCTGTTGCGTATAAAAACGCTTAAATACATGCAAAGAACCCTATCTTTGGGAAACGAAAGGACATTACGAGAAACGTGTATTATGACTGTTTTTAAGTTGCTTAGGTATTAAAACATTAAAACCCACAAATAACACTCTTTAAAGAGAAAAAAAAATAAATATAAAAATAGCATTTTTTTTTATTGATTTTCATAAATACCGAGATGCCAAAATTCTGCCAAAATTCAGGGAATTTATGTGGAAAGAAGAACATTATAAAAAAAGTTAATTATAGTTTTTTTTCAGATTGTTATTTACCAAACTTTAAAGTGCATGCAAACCCACCTATATGAGGAAATTAAACGACTTTACCAGAAACCTGTCTTTTCAGTGTTTTTCATCATGTTAGGCATCAAACCGATAAATAATATGGAAGTCAGTCAATATGTGAATCTAAAACAAAATTACTAAAAACGTGTCTTCTCAGTGTTTTACGTAGAAAAACGCTAAAACGGATGCAAAGCAACGAATATGAAAAAAAACAGAATATCATTACCAAAAAGTGTTTTTGAACTTTTTACCTACAAAAAACGCGAAAATGGATGTAAAAGCACTCTATATTGGGAAGCAAAAGGACATTTAGAGAAACGTGCATAATGATTGTTTTATAGTTTCACAAGAACTACAAGACAAAAAAAAAAAAACTCGCGTATATAGAGAAGTTTCTTACATACCAAAATGCTAAAACTTATGAAATAACATTCCTAATTCAGAAACAGAACAACCTTACTAAATGCGTGTATTTTGAGAGCTTTTCACACTCTATATGGGAATCTAAAACAAAAATACTGAAAACGTGTCTTTTCGGTGTTTTACGTAGAAAAGCGCTAAAACGGATGCAAACCAACCAATAAGAAGAAATAAAATAACATTACCAAAAAGGTACATTTTGAGTGTTTTTGAGCTTGTTACGTAAAAAAAAACGCGAAAATGGATGGAAAGCACTCCCTATTGGGAAAGAAAAGGACATTACGAGAAACGTGTATAATGAGTGTCTTATTATTTTTGAGCAAAAGAACTTGTGGTTCACAAGAACTAAAAGGCAAAAAACGCAAAAACTCGTGTATATAAAGAAGTTTCTTAGATACCAAAATGCTGAAACTCTTGAATAACAATATTAATTGAGAAACAGAACAACCTTACCAAATGCGTGTATTTTGAGTGTTTTTCACATTCATAGTTAGCAAAACCCCAAAGAGCACGCAAAACTATGTTGGAAGAAAAATGACATTACCAGAAGTGTCATGTGAGTGTTTTTGAGCGTGTTAGACAATAAATCACAAAAAAAACAGGGCAATCACATTACATGGGAATAAAAGCAGCTTTTACCAAAAACTTGCCTTGAAGTGTTTTTGACCTCCTTACAAACCAAAACGCTAAAACGCATGCAAAAAACTCCTTTATGGAGATGCAGAATAACATTACTAAAAACATGTGTTTTAAGTGTTTTTGATCATGTTACCTACAAAAACGCTTAAATACATGCAAAGAACCCTATGTTTGGGAAACGAAAGGACATTACGAGAAACGTTTATTAGGACCGTTTTTAAGTTCCTTAAGTACCAAAACGTTAAAACCCACAAATAACACTCTTTATAGAGAAAAAATAAATAAATAAATAAAAATATATTTTTTTATATTGATTTTCATAGGTACCAAGATGCCAATATTCTGCCAAAATTCAGGGAATTTATCTGGAAAAAAACACTATCAAAAAAAGTTAATTATAGCTTTTTTTCGGATTTTTATGTACCAAACTCTAAAGTGTATGCCACCTATATAAGGAAGTTAAACGACTTTACCAGAAATCTGTCTTTTCAGTGTTTTTTCAGCATGTTAGGCACCAAAACGATAAATAATACGGAAGTCAGTCAATATGTGAATCCAAAACAAAATTACTGAAAACGTGTCTTTTCAGTGTTTTACGTAGATAAAAGCTAAAACGGATGCAAACCAACAAATATGAAAAAATAGAATAACATTATCAAAAAGTGTTTTTGAGCTTTTTACGTAAAAAAACGCGCAAATAGATGGAAAGCACTCTATATTGGGAAGCAAAAGGACATTTAGAAAAACGTGTAAAATGACTGTTTTATAGTTTCACAAGAACCACAAGACAAAAAACGAAAAAAACTCGTGTATATAGAAAAGTTTCTTACATACCAAAATGCTAAAACTCATGAATAACACTTTTAATTGAGAAACAGAACTACCTTACCAAATGTGTGTATTTTGAGTGTTTTTCACATTCTTAGTTACGAAAATCCCAAATTACATGTGAAACTAGCTTTATGTGGGAAAAAAAAATGACATTATCTGAAAAGTGTCTTTTGAGTGTTTTTGAGCGTGATATGTAAAAAAGCACTAAAAAGCAGAATAATCACATTATATAGGAATAAAACCAACTTTTACGAAGAACTTGCCTTTAAGTGTTTTTAACTCCTTACATACCAAAACGCTAAAACGCTTGCAAAACACCCTTTATGGAGAAACAGAATAACATTACCAAAACATGTATTTTGAGTGTTTTTGATCATGTTACCTATAAAAACGCTTAAATACATGCAAAGAACCCTATGTCTGTGAAACGAAAGGACAATACGAAAATCGTGTATTATGATTGTTTTTAAGTTCCTTAAGTACCAAAAAACTAAAACCCACAAATAGAGAAAAAATAAATAACTAAAAAAATAGAATTTTTATTTTATTCATCTACATAGGTATGAAGATGCCAAAATTCAGGCAAAATTCAGCGAAATTATGTAAAAAAAACATTATAAAAAAAATTAGGTTTTTTCCGGAATTATGTGCCAAACCCAGAAGTGCATGCAAAGCCACCTATATGGGAAAATTACACGACTTTACCAGAAATCTGTCTTTTGAGTGTTTTTTCAGCAATTTCAACAATATTATTGAAAACGTGTCTTTTCAGTGATTTACGAAGAAAAACGCTAAAACGGATGGAAACCAACCAATATAAAGAAATAGAATAACATTACAAAAAAGATATATTTTGAGTGTTTTTCAGCTTGTTACGTACAAAAAATGCGAAAATGGATGGAAAGGACTCTAAGATGGGAAACAAAAGAACATTACGAGAAACTTGTATAATGAAAGTGTTTTATAATTTCACAGGAACCATAAGGCAAAAAAAGCAAAAACTCGTGTATATAGAGAAGTTTCTTACATACCAAAATGCTGAAATGCATGAATAACACTTGGTAATAACACTGGTAATTGAGAAACAGGACTACCTTACCAAATGTGTGTATTTTGAGTGTTTTTCACATTCTTAGTTACGAAAATACTAAATTACATGCGAAACTAGCTTTATGTGGGAAAAAAATAATGATATTACCAGAAAAGTGCATTTTGAGTGTTTATGCAACAAAGCACTAAAAAGCAGAACAATCACATTACATGGGAATAAAACCAACTTTTACGAAGAATTTGCCTTTAAGTGATTTTTTACCTCCTTACATACCAAAACGCTAAAACGCATGGAAAACATCCTTTATGGAGAAACATTACCAAAAACATGTATTTTGAGTGTTTTTGATCATGTTATTTATAAAAACTCTTAAATACATGCAAAGAACCTTATGTTTGGGAAACGAAAGGACATTACGAGAAACGTGTATTATGAGTGTTTTTAAGTTCCTTAAGTACCAAAAAAGCTAAAACACTAAAATAACACTCTTTATAGAAAAAAAATAATCATTTTTTTTTTTTATTCATCTTCATAGGTACTAAGATGTCAAAATTCTGGCAATATTCTTTGGGAATCGAAAACTAAATTACTGAAAACGTGTCTTTTCGTTGTTTTACGTAGAAAAACGCTAAAACGGATGCAAACCAACCAATATGAAGAAATAAAATAACATTACCAAAAATGTATATTTGAAGTGTTTTTGAGCTTGTTACCTACAAAAAACGCGAAAATGGATGCAAAGCACTCCCTATTGGGAAAGAAAAGTACATTACGAGAAATGTGTATAATGAGTGTCTTATTATTTTCCGGCAAAAGAACTTGTGGTTCACAAGAACCACAAGGCAAAAAACGCAAAAACTCGTGTATATAAAGAAGTTTCTTAGATACCAAAATGCTGAAACTCATGAATAACAATCTTAATTGAGAAACAGAACAACATTACCAAATGCGTGTATTTTGAGTGTTTTTTCACATTCTTAGTTAGCAAAACCCAAAATAGCATGCGAAACTAGCTTTCTGTGTGAAAAAAAAAAAAAAAACTGACAAGTGTCTTTTGAGTGTTTTTGACCGTGTTAGGCAATAAAGCACTAAAAAGCAGGGCAATCATATTACATTGGAATAAAACCAACTTTTACCAAAAACTTGCTTGAAGTGTTTTTCAGCTCCTTACATACCAAATCGCTAAAACGTATGCAAAACACTCCTTTATGGAGAAGCAGAATAACATTACCAAAAACAAGTGTTTTGAGTATTTTTTTTATCATGTTACCTATAAAAACGCTTAAATACATGCAAAGATCCCCATATTTGGGAAACGAAAGGACATTACGAGAAATGTGTATTATGAATGTTTTTTTAAGTTCCTTAAGTACCAAAACGTTAAAACCTATAAATAACACTCTTTATAGAGAAAAAATAATAATTAAAAAAATAGCATTTTTATTTTTTTGTTAATGATGTTCATAGGTACCAAGATGCCAAAATTCTGCCAAAATTCAGAGAAATTATGTGGAAAAAAGAACATTATCGAAAAAGATAATTTTACCTTTTTTCGGAGTTATGTGCCAAACCATAAAGTGTATGCAAATCCACATATTTTGGAAAATTTAACGACTTTACAAGAAACCTGTCTTTTGAGTGTTTTTTCGCATGTTAGGCACCAAAACGATAGATAATATGAAAGTCACTCTATATGGAAATCCAAAACAAAATTACTGAAAACGAGTCTTTTAAAAGATGTACGTACAAAAACGCTAAAACGGATGCAAAACAACCAATATGAAAAAAAAGAATAATATTACCAGAAAAGTATATTTTGTGTGTTTTTGAACTTGTTACATAAAAAAAAAAACGCAAAAATGGATGCAAAGCACAGTATATTACGAAAACAAAGTACATTACGAGAAACGTGTATAATAAGTGTTTTATAGTTTCACCAGAATCACAATTAAAAAAACGCAAACACTCGACTATAGGGAGAAGTTTCTAAGATACCAAAGTAATGAAACTCATGAATAACACTCTTAATCAAGAAACAGAACAACTTTACTAAATGCGTGTATTTTGAGTGTTTTTTTACATTCTTAGTTACCAAAACCCCAAATTCCATGTTAAACTAGCATTATGTGGGAAAAAAAGACATTACCAGAGAAGTGTCTTTGAGTGTTTTTGAGCGTGTTAGGCAATAAAGCACTAAAAAGCAGAGCAATCACATTAAATGGGAATACATTACATGGTTTTGACACGTATTTAGTAAGGTTGCTCTGTTTCTCAATTAAGAGTGTTATTCATGAGTTTCAGTATTTTGGTATATAGAAACTTCTCCATATACACGAGTTTTTGTGTTTTTTGCCTTGTGTTTTTTTTTTAATTATAAAACATTCATTATACACTTTTCTCGCAATGTCCCTTTCTTTTCCAATATAGAGTGCTTTGAATCAATTTTCGCGTTTTTTTTTTTCTAGGTAACAAGCTCAAAAACACTCAAAATATACATTTTTGGTAATTTTTTTTCTGTTTCTTGATATTGGTTGGTTTGTATCAGTTTTAGCGTTTTTCTACGTAAAACACTGAAAAGACACGTTTTCAGTAATTTTCTTTTGGATTCCCACATAGAGTGAGTTCCTTATCATTTATCGTTTTGGTGCCTAACATGCTGAAAAACACTCAAAAGACAGATTTCTGGTAAGGTCTTTAATTTCTTCATATGGGAGGCTTTGCATGTCTTCAGTGTTTGTGAGCGTGTTACGCAATAAAGCCCTAAGAGCCAGGGCAATCACATTACATGGGAATAAAACGAAATTTTACCAAGAACTTACCTTTAAGTGTTTTTGAACCCGTTACATACCAAAACGCTAAAACGCATACAAAATACATTTTATGGAGAAACAGAATAACATTACCAAATACATGTATTTTGAGTGTTTTTCATCATGTTATCTATAAAAACGCTTAAATACATGCAAAGAACCTTATGTTTGGGAAACGACAGAACATTACGAAAAACGTGTATTATGAGTGATTTTTAAGTTCCTTCAGTACCAAAAAGCTAAAACCCGCAAATAACACTCTTTAGAAAAATAAATAAATAAAAAAAAATGGGATTTTCTTTTTTTTATGGTTATTCATCTTCATAGGTACCGAGATGCTAAAATTCTGCCAAAATTCACGGAATTTATGTGGAAAAAAGAATATTATCATAGAAGTTAATTATAGCTTTTTTTTCGGATTGTTATGTACCAAACCCTAAAGTGCATGCAAAGCCACCTATATAAGGAAGTTAAAGGACTTTACCAGAAACCTGTCTTTTCAGTGTTTTTCAGCATGTTAGGCACCAAAACGATAAATAATATGGAAGTCAGTCAATATGCGAATCCAAAAGCAAATTACTGAAAACTTGTCTTTTCAGTGTTTTACGTAGAAAAACGCTAAAGCGGATACGAACCATCCTATATGAAGAAATAGAATAACATTACCAAAAAAGATATAGTTTCAATGTTTTTGAGCTAGTTACCTACAAAAAATGCAAAAAATGGATGTAAAGAACTCTATATTAGGAAACAAAAGGACATTACTAGAAACGTTTATAATGAGTGTTTTATAGTTTTAAAAGAACCACAAAGCAATAAACGCAAAAACTCGTGTATATAGAGAAATTTCTTATATATCAAAATGAATAAATGCATGAATAACACTTTTAATCGATAAACAGAACTATCTTAACAAATTGTGTATTTTCAGTGTTTTTCACATTCTTAGTTACGAAAATGCCAAATTACATGCGAAACTACCATCATTTGGGAATAAAAATGACATTACCAGAAAAGTGTCTTTTGAGTGTTTTTGAGCGTGATATGCAACAAAGCACTAAAAAGCAGAACGATCACATTACATGGGAATAAAACCAACTTTTACGAAGAATTTGCCTTTAAGTGTTTTTTAACCCTTTATATACCAAACCGCTAAAACGCATGCAAAACTAACTTTATGGAGAAACAGAATAACATTACCAAAAACATGTATTTTGAGTGTTTTTGATCATGTTATCTATAAAAACGCTAAAGTACATGCAAAGAATATTATGTTTGGGAACCAATAGGACATTACGAGAAACGTGTATTATGAGTGTTTTTTTTTAAATCCACAAATAACACTCTTTATTTAAAAAAAAAAAAATAAATAAAAAAAATAAAATAAATAGGGTTTTTTTTTTTTTGTAATTCATATTCATAGGTACCGAGATGCCAAAATTCTGGAAAAATTCAGGGGAATTATATGATAAAAGAATATTATCAAAAAAGTTTATTTCAGCATTTTTTTTTCAAACTGTTATGTACCAAACCCTAAAGTGCATGCAAAGCCTCCTATATGGGGAAGTTAAACGACCTTAAAAGAAATCTGTCTTTTGAGTGTTTTTCAGAATGTTAGGCACCAAAACGATAAATAAGTAAGTAACTCACTTTATATGGGAATCCAAAACAAAACTACTGAGAACGTTTCTCCTTAGTGTTTTACGTAGAAAAACGCTAAAACGGATGCAAACCAACCAATATAAAAAAAATAGAAAAACATTACCGTAAAGGTATATTTTGAGTGTTTTTGAGCTTGTTACCTACAAAAACGCGAAAATTGATGCAAAGCACTCTATATTAGGAAATAAAAGGACATGCAAGAAAAGTGTATAATAAGTGTTTTATAGTTCAAAAGAAGCAAAAGGCAAAAAACGCAAAAAACTTGTGGATATGGAGAAGTTTCCTAAATACCAAAATGCTGAAACTCATGAATAACATTCCTAATTGAGAAAAAGAACAACCTTACTAAATGCGTGTATTTTGAGAGCTTTATACATTTTTAGTTACCAAAACCCCAAATTGCATGCGAAACCAGCTTTATGTAAGAAAGAAATGACATTACCAGAAAAATGTCTTTTGAGTGTTTTTGAGCCTGATAGGCAATAAAGCACTAAAAAGCAGGGCAATCACATTACATTTGAATAAAACCAATTTTTATCAAGAACTTGCCTTTAAGTGTTTTTGAGCTCCTTATATACTAAACCGCTTAAACGCATGCAAAAGAAACTTTATGGAGAAACAGAATGAAATTACCAAAAACATATATTTTGAGTGTTTTTGATCATGTTATCTATAAAAACGCTTAGATACATGAAAAGAACCTAATGTTTGGGAAACAAAAGGACATTACAAGAAACGTATATTATGAGTGTTTTTAAGTTTGTTAAGTACCAAAAACCTAAAACCCACTCTTTACTTAGAAAAAAAAAAAAAAAAAAATAGGAATTTTTTTTTTTTTTTTTGTTATTCATCTTCATAGGTACCGAAATGCCAAAATTCTGGGAAAATTCAAGACAATTATATGATAAAAGAACATTATCAAAAAAGTTGATTTTAGCTTAGACTTATGTACCAAACCCTAAACTGCATGCAAAGCCTTTTATATAAGGAAATTAAACGACCTTACCAGGAATCTGTCTTTTGAGTGTTTTTCAGCATGTTAGGCACCAAAATAATAAATAATAAGGAACTCACTTTATATGGGAATCCAAAACAAAATTATTGAAAACGTGTCTTCTCAGTGTTTTACGTAGAAAAACGCTAAAATGGCTGCAAACCAACCAATATCAAAAAATAGAAAAAACATTACCAAAAAGGTATATTTTGAGTGTTTTTGAGCTTGTTACCTATAAAAAAACGCTAAAATTGATACAAAGCACTCTATATTGGGAAAAAAAGGGACATTGCGAGAAAAAAACGCAAAAACTCGTGTAAATGAAGAAGTTTCCTAGATACCAAAATGCTGAAACTCATGAATAACACTCTTAATTGAGAAACAGAACAACCTTACCAAATTCGTGTATTTTGAGTGTTTTTCATATTCTTAGTTACCAAAAACCCAAATTTCATGCGAAACCAGATTTATGTGGGAAAACATGACATTTCCAGAAAAATGTCTTTTGAGTGTTTTTGAGCGTGATAGGCAATAAAGCACTAAAAAAGCAGGGCAATCACTTTTCAATGGAATAAAACCAATTTTTACCAAGAACATCCCTTTAAATGTTTTTGAGCTCCTTATATACCAAACCGCTAAAACGCATGCAAAACAAACTTTATGGAGAAACAGAATAACATTATCAAAAATATGTAATTTGGGTGTTTTTTATCATGTTATCTATAAAAATGCTTAAATACATGGAAAGAACATTATGTTTGGGAAAGAAAAGGACATTACGAGAAACGTGTATTATGAGTGTTTTTTTAAGTTCCTTAAGTGCCAAAAAGCTAAAACCCACAAATAACACTCTTTATATAGAAAAAAAACATAGGACTTTTTTTTCCATCTTTATAGGTACCGATATGCCAAAATTATGGGAAAATTCAGAAAAATTATATGAAAAAAAATATTATCAAAAAAGTTAATTTTAGCTTTTTTTTTCGGACTGTTATGTACCAAACCCTACAGTTCATGCAAAACATCCTATATGAGGAAATTAAACGACCTTACCAGATATCTGTCTATTGAGTGTTTTTTAGCATGTTAGGCACCAAAACGATAAATAATAAGGAACTCACTCTATATGGGAATCCAAAACAAAATTACTGAAAATGTATCTTCTCAGTGTTTTACGTAGAAAAACGCAAAAACTGGTGTATATAAAGAAATTTCTTAGATACCAAAATGCTGAAACTCATGAATAACAATCTTAATTGAGAAACAGAACAATATAAGCAAATGCCTGTATTTTGAGTGTTTTTCATATTCCTAATTAGCAATACCCAAAATAGCATGCGAAACTAGCTTTATGAAGGAAAAAAATGACATTACCAGAAGTGTCTTTTAATTGTTTTTGAGCGTGTTAGGCAATGAAGTACTAAAAAGCAGGGCAATCACATTACATGGGAATTAAACCAACTTTTACCAAGATTTTGCCAATATGTGTTTTTGAGCTCCTTACATACCAAACGGCTAAAACGCATGGAAAACAAACTTTATGGAGAAACAGAATAACATTACCAAAAATATGTATTTTGAGTGTTTTTGATAATGTTATCTATAAAAACGCTTAAATACATGCAAAGACCCTTATGTTTGGGAAACAAGGACATTACGAGAAACGTGAATTATGAGTGTAAGTTCCTTGACTACCAAAAAGCTAAAACCCACAAATAACACTCGTTATTTAGAAAAAATAAATAAATAATTTTTTTTTTTTTTTTTGTTATTCACCTTCATAGGTACCGAGATGCCAGAATTCTGGGAAAAATTAGGGCAATTATATGAATATTATCAAAAAAAGTTGATACAAACTTTTTTCGGACTGTTATTTACCAAAGCCTCCCATATGAGGAAATTAAACGACCTTACCAGAAATCTGTGTTTTGAGTGTTTTTCAGCATGTTAGGCACCAAAACAATAAATATGGCAAACAAAAACAAAATTACTGAAAACGTGTCTTCTCAGTGTTTTACGTAGAAAAACGCTAAAATGGATGCAAACCATTCAATATCAAGAAGTAGAAAAACATTACCAAAAAGGTATATTTTGAGTGTTTTGAGCTTGTTACTTACAAAAAAACGCGAAAATTGATACAAAGCACTCTATATTGGGAAACAAAGGGTCATTGCGAGAAAAGTGTATAATGAATGTTTTATAGTTCAAAAGAACCACAAGGCAAAAAACGCAAAAACGCGTGTATATGGAGAAGTTTCCTAGATACCGAAATGCTGTAACTCATGAATAACACTCTTAATTGAGAAACAGAACAACTTTACTAAATGCGTGTATTTTGACTGCTTTTCACATTCTTAGTTAACAAAATCCCAAATTGCATGCGAAACCAGTTTTATGTGGGAAAAATATGACATTACCAGAAAAGTGTCTTTTGAGTGTTTTTGAGCGTGATAGGCAATAAAGCACTAAAAAGCAGAGGAAACACTTTACATGGCAATAAAATCAATTTTTACCAAGAACTTGCCTTTAAGTGTTTTGAGCTCCTTATATACCAAAACAGTAAAACGAATGCAAAACACACTTTTTGG
The DNA here is from genome assembly GCF_035594125.1 of Scylla paramamosain. Lineage (NCBI taxonomy): Eukaryota > Metazoa > Arthropoda > Malacostraca > Decapoda > Portunidae > Scylla > Scylla paramamosain. Next base: position 5,614,397 of record NC_087184.1, read on the forward strand.
AGAAAAAGCATTACCAAAAACATATATTTAGAGTGTTTTTCATCATGTTACCAATAAAAACGCTTAAATACATGCAAAGAACCCTATTTTTGGGAAATGAAAGGACATTGCGAGAAACGTGTATTACGAGTGTTTTTAAGATCATTATTTACAAAAAAGCTAAAAGCCACAAATAACACTCTTTATTGAGAAAAAAATAAATAAATAAATAAAAAAAAAAATACGATATTTTTTTTCTTTCTTTTTCATCTTCACAGGTACCGAGATACCAAAATTTGGGCAAAATTCAGGAAATTATGAGTCAATTGTAAAAAAAGTTAATTTTAGCTTTTTTTTTTCATACTGTTATGTACCAAACTCTAAAGTGCATGCAAAGCCACCTACATGGGGAAATTAAACGTCTTTGCCAGAAAACTGTCTTATGAGTGTTTTTCAGCTTGTTAGGCACCATAACGGTAAATAACATGCAAGTCACTCTAAATGGGAATCTAAAACAAAATTACTGAAAACGTGTTTTTTCGGTGTTTTACGTAGAAAAACGCTAAAACGGATGCAAACCAACCAATAAGAAGAAATAAAATAACATTACCAAAAAGGTACATTTTGAGTGTTTTTGAGCTTGTTACCTACAAAAAACTCGAAAATGGATGCAAAGCACTCCCTATTGGGAAACAAAAGGATATTACGAGAAACGTATATAATGAGTGTCTTATTATTTTTGAGCAAAAGAACTTGTGGTTCACAAGAACCACAAGGTAAAAAACCCATAAACTAATGTATATAAAGAAGTTTCTTAGATACCAAAATCCTGAAACTCTTGAATAACAATATTAATTGAGAAACAGAACAATCTTACGAAATGCGTGTATTTCGTGTGTTTTCCACATTCATAGTTAGCAAAACCCCAAATAGCACGCGAAACTATGTTGGAAAAAAAATGACATTACCAGAATGTCTTTTGAGTGTTTTTCAGCGTGTTAGACAATAAATCACAAAAAAAAACAGGGCAATCACATTACATGGGAATAAAACCAACTTTTTACCAAGAACTTGCCTTGAAGTGTTTTTGACCTCCTTACAAACCAAAACGCTAAAACGCATACAAAAATCTTTTATGGAGATGCAGAATAACATTACTAAAAACATGTGTTTTAAGTGTTTTTGATCATGTTACCTACAAAAACGCTTAAATACATCGAAAGAACCCTATGTTTGGGAAACAAAAGGATATTACAAGAAACGTGTATTAGGACTGTTTTTAATTTCCTAAAGTACCACAAATAACAGTCTTTATAGAAAAAAAACAATAAATAAATAAAAATAGCTTTTTTTATATTGATATTCATAAGTACCAAGACGCCAAAATTCTGCCAAAATTCAGGGATTTTATGTGGAAAAAAGAAAATGATCAAAAAAGTTAATTATAACTCTTTTTCGAATTTTTATGTACCAAACTCTAACGTGCATGCCACCTATATAAGGAAGTTTAACGACTTTACCAGAAACCTGTCTTTTCAGTGTTTTTCAGCATGTTAGGCACCAAAACGATAAATAATATGGAAGTCAGTCAATATGTGAATCCAAAACAAAATTACTGAAAACGTGTCTTTTCAGTGTTTTACGTAGAAAAACACTAAAACGGATGCAATCCAACAAATATGAAGAAATAGAATAACATTACTAAAAAGTGTTCTTCAGCTTTTTACCTACAAAAAATGCGCAAATGGATGGAAAGCACTCTATATTGGACATTTAGAAAAATGTGTATAATGATTGTTTTATAGTTTCACAAGAACCACAAGACAAAAAACGCAAAAACTCGTGTATATAGAGAAGTTTCTTACATACCAAAATGCTAAAACTTATGAATAACACTTTTAATTGAGAAACAGAACTACCTTACCAAATGTGTGTATTTTGAATGTTTTTCACATTCTTAGTTACGAAAATCCAAAATTACATGCGAAACTAGCTTTATGTGGGAAAAAAAAGACATTATCTGAAAAGTGTCTTTTGAGTGTTTTTGAGCGTGATATGCAACAAAGCACTAAAAAGCAGAATAATCACATTATATAGGAATAAAACCAACTTTTACGAAGAACTTGCCTTTAAGTGTTTTTAACTCCTTACATACCAAAACGCTAAAAGGCATGCAAAACACCCTTTATGGAGAAACAGAATAACATTACCAAAAACATGTATTTTGAATGTTTTTGATCATGATACCTATAAAAACGCTTAAATACATGCAAAGAACCGTATGTCTGTGAAACGAAAGAACATTACAAAAATCGTGTATTATGATTGTTTTTAAGTTCCTTAAGTACCAAAAAACTAAAACTCACAAATAGAGAAAAAATAAACAACAACAAAAAAAAAAAATTTTTTTTTTTGTTATTCATCTACATAGGTATAAAGATGCCAAAATTCAGGCAAAATTCAGCGAAATTATGTAAAAAAAAAAACAATATAAGAAAAAAATTTAGCTTTTTTCCGGAATTATGTACCAAACCCAAAAGTGAATGCAAAGCCACCTATATGGGGAAATTACATGACTTTACCAGAAATCTGTCTTTTGAGTGTTTTTCAGCAATTTTAAAAATATTACTAAAAACGTGTCTTTTCAGTGATTTATGAAGAAAAACGCTAAAACGGATGCAAACCAACCAATATGAAGAAATAGAATATTACCAGAAAGATGTATTTTGAGTGTTTTTCAGCTTGTTACTTACAAAAAATGCGAAAATGGATGGAAAGCACTCTACGAGTATATTGGGAAACAAAAGAACATTACGAGAAAAGTGTATAATGAGTGTTTTATAGTTTCACAGGAACCACAAGGCAAAAAACGCAAAAACTCGTGTATATAGAGAAGTTTCTTACATACCAAAATGCTGAAATGCATGAATAACACTTTTAATTGAGAAACAGGACTACCTTACCAAATGTGTGTATTTTGAGTGTTTTTCACATTCTTAGTTACGAAAATCCCAAATTCCATGCGAAACTAGCTTTATGTGGGAAGAAAAAAATGATATTACCAGAAAAGTGTCTTTTGAGAGTTTTTGAGCGTGATGTGCAACAAAGCACTAAAAAGCAAAACAATCACATTACATGGGAATAAAACCAACTTTTACGAAGAATTTGCCTTTAAGTGATTTTTTTAACTCCTTACATACCAAAACGCTAAAACGCATGCAAAACACCCTTTATGGAGAAACATTACCAAAAACATATATTTTGAGAGTTTTTGATCATGTTATCTATAAAAACGCTTAAATACATGCAAAGAACCTTTTGTTTAGGAAACGAAAGGACATTACGAGAAACGTGTATTATAAGTGTTTTTAAGTCCCTTAAGTACAGAAAAAGGTAAAACCCACAAATAACACTCTTTATAGAGAAAAAAAAATAATAAAATATTTTTTTTTTTTTTGTTATTCATCTTCATAGGTACTAAGATGCCAAAATTCTGGCAATATTCTATGGGAATCAAAAACAAAATTACTGAAAACGTGTCTTTTTGGTGTTTTACGTAGAAAAACGCTAAAACGGATGGAAACCAACCAATATGAAGAAATAGAATAACATTACCAAAAAAGTTATATTTTGAGTGTTTTTGAGCTTGTTACCTACAAAAAACGGGAAAATGGATGCAAAGCACTCCCTATCCTATTGGGAAAGAAAAGGACATTACGAGAAACGTGTATAATGAGTGTCTTATTATTTTCCGGCAAAAGAACATGTGGTTAACAAGAACCACAAGGCAAAAAACGCAAAAACTCGTGTATATAAAGAATTTTCTTAGATACCAAAATACTGAAACTTTTAATTGAGAAACAGAACATTACCAAATGTGTGTATTTTCAGTGTTTTTTTCACATTCTTAGTTAGCAAAACCCCAAATAGCATGCGAAATTAGCTTTATGTGGGAAATGACATCACCAAAAGTATCTTTTGAGTGTTTTTGAACGTGTTAGGCAATAAAGCACTAAAAAGCAGGGCAATCATATTACATTGGAATAAAACCAACTTTTACCAAGAACTTGCCTTGAAGTGTTTTTCAGCTCCTTACATAAGAAATCGCTAAAACCCATGCAAAACTTTCCTTTATGGAGAAGCACAATAACATTACCAAAAACAAATATTTTTTGACTGTTTTTTTATCATGTTACCTATAAAATCACTTAAATACATGCAAAGATCCCTATATTTCGGAAACGAAAAGACATTACGAGAAATGTGTACTATGAATGTTTTTAAGTTCCTTAAGTACCAAAACGTAAAACCTACAAATAACACTCTTTATAGAGAAAAAATAAATAAATAAAAAAATAGTATTTTTATTTTTTTGTTATTGGTGTTCATAAGTACCAAGATGCCAAAATTTTGCCAAAATTCAGGGAAATTATGTGGAAAAAAGAACATTATCGAAAAAGTTAATTTTACCTTTTTTCGGAGTTATGTACCAAACCATAAAGTGTATGCAAATCCACCTATTTGGGAAAATTTTACGACTTTACAAGAAACCTGTCTTTTGATTGTTTTTTCGCATGTTTGGCACCAAAACGATAGATAATATGAAAGTCACTCTATATGGAAATCCAAAACAAAATTACTGAAAACGTGTCTTTTAAAAGATTTACGTACAAAAACGCTAAAACGGATGCAAACCAACCAATATGAAAAAATAGAATAATATTACCAAAAAAGTATATTTTGTGTGTTATTGAGCTTGTTACATAAAAAAAACGCTAAAATGGATGCAAAGCATTGTATATTAGGGAAAAAAAGGACATAACGAGAAACGTGTATAATGAGTGTTTTATAGTTTCACCAGAATCACAAGGCAAAAAACGTAAAAACTCGTATGTGTGGAGAAGTTTCCAAAATACCAAAATGCTGAAACTCATGAATAACTTTCTTAATCAAGAAACAGAGCAAGCTTACTAAATGCGTGTATTTTGAGTGATTTTTTTACATTCTTAGTTATCGGAACCCCAAATTCCATGCGAAACTAGCTTTACGTGGGAAAAAAATTACGTTACCAGAAAAGTGTCTTTGAGTGTTTTTGAGCGTGTTAGGCAATAAAGCACTAAAAAGCAGGGTAATCACATTACATGGGAATAAAACCAACTTTTACGAAGAATTTGCCTTTAAGTGTTTTTTAACCCCTTATATACCAAACCGCTAAAACGCATGCAAAATAAACTTTATGGAGAAACAGAATAACATTACCAATAGCCAGTATTTTGAGTGTTTTTGATCATGTTATCTATAAAAACGCTTAAGTACATGCTAAAGAATATTATGTTTGGGAAACAAAAGGACATTACAAGAAACGTGTATTATGAGTGTTTTTTATAAGTTCCTTAAGTACCAAAAAGCTAAAACCCACAAATAACACTCTTTATTTAGAAAATAAAGAATAAAAAAATAAAATAAACAGGATTATTTTTTTTTTGGTTATTCATTTTCATAGGTACCAAGATGCCAAAATTCTGGGAAAATTCAGGGTAATTATGTTATAAAAGAATATTATCAAAAAAGTTAATTTCAGCTTTTTTTATTCGTACATGTACCAAACTCTAAAGTGAACGCAAAGCCTCCAATATGAGGAAATTAAACGACCTTACCAGAAATCTGCTTATTATGTGTTTTTTAGCATGTTAGGCACCGAAACGATAAATAATAAGGAACTCACTCTATATGGGAATCCAAAACAAAGTTACTGAAAACGTGTCTTCTCAGTGTTTTACGTAGAAAAACGTTAAAACGGATGCAAACCAACCAATATCAAGAAATAGAAAAACGTTACCAAAAAGGTATATTTTGAGTGTTTTTGAGCTTTTTACCCCCCCCAAAAAAAAACGCGAAAATTGATGGAAAACACTCTATATTGGGAAACAAAAGGACATTGCAAGAAAAGTGTATAATGAGTGTTTTATAGTTCAAAAGAACCACAAAGCAAACAACGCAAAAACTCGTCTATATGGAGAGATTTCCTAGATACCAAAATGCTGAAACTCATAAATAACACTCTTAATTGACAAACAGAACAGCCTTACTAAATGCGTGGATTTTAAGTGCTTTTCACATTCTTAGTTACCAAAAACCCCAAATTACATGCGAAAATAGCTTTGTGGGGAAAAAAAAATGAATTTCCCAGAAAAGTGTCTTTTGAGTGTTTTTCATCGTGATAGATAATAAACCACTCAAAACCAGGGCAATCACATTACATTGGATTAAAACCATTTTTTACCAAGAACTTGCCATAAGTGTTTTTGAGTTCCTTATATACAAAACTGCTAAAACGCATGCAAAACACACTTTATGGAGAAACAGAATAACATTACCAAAACCTTGTATTTTGAGTGTTTTTGATAATGTTGTCTATAAAAACGCTTAAATACATGAAGAGAACCTTTTGTTTGGGAAACGAAAGGACATTACGAGAAACGTGTATTATGAGTGTTTTTAAGTTTCTTCAGTATCAAAAAGGTAAATCCCACAAATAACGCTCTTCATTCAGAAAAAAATAAAATAAATAAATAAAAAAAATAAATTTTTTTTTATCTTCATAGGAACCGAGATGCCAAAATTCTGGTAAAAATTCAGGGCAATTATAAGAAGAAAGAATATTATCAAAAAAGTTAATTTTAGTTTTTTTTTTTTCGGACTGTTACGTACCAGACCCTAAAGTGCATGCAAAGTCTCCTATATTAGGAAATTAAACGACCTTATCAGAAATCTTTCTTTTGAGTGTTGTTCAGCATGTTAGGCACCAAAACAATAAATAATAAGGAACTCACTCTGAATGGGAATTCAAAACAAAATTACTAAAAACGTGTCTTCTCAGTGTTATAGGTAGAAAAACGCTAAAACGGATGGAAACAAACCAATATAAAGAAATAGAAAAACATTACCAAAAAGATATATTTTGAGTGTTTTTGAGCTTGTTACCTATAAAAAACACGAAAATTGATGCAAAGCACTCTATAATGGGAAAGAAAAGGAAATTGCAAGAAAAGTGTATAATGAGTGTTTTATAGTTCAAAAGAACCACAAGGCAAAAAATGCAAAAACTAGTGTATATGAAGAAGTTTCGTAGATACCAAAATGCTGAAACTCATCAACAACACTCTTAATTGAGAAACAGAACAATCTTACTATATGTGTGTATTTTGAGTGCTTTTCACATTCTTAGTTACCAAAACCCCAAATTCCATGCGAAACCAGCTTTATGTGGGAAAAAAATAACATTACCAGAAAAATGTCTTTTGAGTTTTTTTGAGCGTGTTAGGCAATAAAGCACTAAAAAGCAGGGCAATAACATTACATTGGAATAAAACCAATTTTTAATAAGAACTTGCCTTTAAGTGTTTTTGAGCTCCTTATATACCAAAACACTAAAACGCATGCAAAATACACCTTATGGTGAAACAGAATAACATTACCAAAAACATGTATTTTGAGTGTTTTTGATCATGTTACCAATAAAAACGCTTAAATACATGCAAAGACCCCTATTTTGGGGAAACGAAAAGACATTACGAGAAACGTGTATTAGTAGTTGGGAAATTGCCACCAGAGTCCCCATCCTGAAATGGCATGCCGCCCAGGTCGCCATAGCATGGCAACCTGGACGGCATGCCATTTCAGGATGTGGACCCTGTTGGCAATTACCCGGAGTGGCGATCCATATCAGGATGGAGACCCTGACTGTAAATAGAGTGTTGGGGGATGGGAGAGGGAGGGAGGGGGGGGGGGGGAGGGGGGGGATGGGGATCCCACCCCCACCCCAGGAGCGACTCTGATGGCATGCCATATTGTGAGTGTGGGGCTGATCAAGTTGCAATGGGGAAACCTGACAGCAATTTTCCGTAGACTTCAGTGGCAGTCCATGTCAGGATGGAGGCCCAGGCTGTAGATTAGTGGGGGTTGGGAAGGGGGGGTGATTCATGACGGCGACATCAGGGGGGTGGGTGGGGGGGGGGAGGGCGGGGGGGGGACGGTGACGGCGACACTGACGGAGAAGAAGTGAGTGGGCGTGCGTCCTTATGCTTCGGCGACGATGGAATGACTAATGAATCAATGATGGTGGGCGGAAAATAATTGAGTGAAAAGGGGGTGGAGGGGGGGAGGAGAGGTGATGGGGGGGGGGGGGACTGGCGGCCAGACGTAGCAGCCGCCCGCCACACACGCGTGATTAGGGGGACTCTGACGGCGCTTGCCATAGAAGTCGCCCTTTCCCTTTCATTCACGGAATCCTGGAGGGTGGGATGACTGAGTGTTGCCATCACGCGTTCCCTCCGACATCTCAATACATCCCCTATGGTCAAGGTCGTCGCGACTGCCGCACGAGATCCCGTTACCTGTCCATCCTTTTTACCTGGAGAAAGCGTCTGTGACGGCCAGGGCGGAGCGGCGGCCTCTTCCACTTTCACCGACCACCAGCGGCATGGCTGACGTAATACTTATGTCGGATGGCGGTCTTATTACTATCATTATTATTATTATTATTATTAATATTATTATTATTATTATTATTATTATTAGAAAGGTTATGCAGAGTCGATGTAACATTTTATTTTTATTAGGACAAATACAGCTCATTGCTTATTAGGGCAAATACATCTCTTTCATTCAAAACATTTGCGAATTGAAGGCGAAGAGATCATCGTCATCGCTGTCAATGACGGGCGTAGTTTTAATAACTCTAGGAACCAGCTTCTTACGAGGGGCGGCTGGAGCAACGGGGAGTTTTGGTGTGCTGTCGTCCTCTGGCGTGTTAGGGGGAATATTTTTTTTTTTTCTGTTTTCCTGCGACTTCTTCTTCACCTCCTGACCCTCTTTGCCGCCTACTGTCGACTCATCTGACCGTTGCGGCTGTGCTTCGGTCGGAGGTGGCATCAGCGACTCCTGAGGTGGCGGAATCGACTGCGATGTCGGCTGCTGCTGTTGCGACTCCTGTCCTGATGGAGCGTCAGGAGGTGGGCTGGCCGGCAGTGGCGACATGTCGTCATCACTAAAGATCAATTTCTTCTTTGCAGGTTCTGACATTTTCTCCACATTGACATCCTCATGGTCAGCACGGCTTCACTTACCCCCAGCATCGCCCAGATAGATATCAAAGCGGAAAGAGATGCGTTCTGTAACAGACAAAAAAAAAAAAAAAAAAAAAAAACGATGAGAACAATGGAAAAGTTTTTATTTCCCCTCCCACTCTCCCTCTTCTTATTCATTGGCAAAGAACGTTAATGTAATTTACAATGGTGAAGATGTCAGATGCCGTGCAAGGTAATGGCGTACTCACCCGCAGTTCTCAAGATGAAACGTTTGTTAGCTTGCTCCATTCTTGGAGATGAGGCTTCGACGTCCGACTGGGTTGAGAGGTGATGGCGAAGTGACGCTTATCCGTCAGCAATTACCCCATATTGACCCCCTTTCCCACCCCCACCCCACCCCCCAATCTACCTTATTACCGCTTTACAGATGTTACGACATCTCGCCCGGCTGCCGGCTGGGCAAATCGTAGGCATGCAATGCGGCATATTACGAAATATTACGTATGCCATACGAGTAATTTTTTTGTCATTATATAGATATTGATGCTTTTTGAAGGTGGCGTGAATAATGCACATTGCACGTTTTAATGTGTGCCAACTCAGTAGAAGGCAAAAGAACATGCAATAAATGCCACACACGAGGGAATTCAACCCCTGAAGTCGATAATTTAATGTGCTAATTTTCATATGTGGACAAGTTTGCATAAAATGATGTAAGACAGCGGAATTGTATTTGGGATGCAAGTTATAGCTATCGTAATAGCCTATGGTCTGACTTTGAAAATTAAGATAAACAGTAATCCAGTGGCCCATGGTTTTTGAGTCACTCAATGTATTTAGAATGAAAACGCATGGCTTCACCTGTTTTCTGGCAAGATTTATCAGATCTGTCACATGGCGATGATCGTGACAGCCTAAAAAATAAACTCGATCGCCCAAGATGCCTGCTAGACCGGCCTGTATTTCACGTGCATTCATGACGGCTTATGCGCGGACAATGCAGCGAACGTGACGATAATGATCAATTTCTATGACGCCAGTAGTGTCGGCGAAAAACATTATGACGCGGTTGTGATTACGTCCCTTGGCAAACGACAGATTAATTCTTAGATTTCCTGATTTATCCAGAGGGATGGCATTGTGCACGTCCTCCGTCACAAAGTTAAAGAAACATACTGTCCGACCTTTATTGAATGCATCAAATGTTAGGGAATTACGCGTGTCCAATCCTAGTGACTCAAGGGTCGTGTAAAACAATTTTGACGCGTGATGCGGGAAAGAGCTGCGAACGTTATAAATGGTCGCCCCGTTCACGGTGATATGTACATGTGACAGATCGGCGTGTTGAAAATATAAACCATTCTTATCAATTACGCCTTGTAAGCTGTCCATATCAACTATTGCCATGGTCAAATTTTGAGGTATGATTTGCGCGAAAGGTAATTCGGCAATCAAAGACGTTTGATTGGCGGCTAACACATATGTTTTATTGAACGTTCTATTAAAAGTGTATTGCATTGGATTTCGAGTCAAGGAGTTATTTAACGATTCTAAGGCGGGCGGATGTGGCGTGACGCGGTCAACCCATAACTTAGCCATCTCGAGCTTAAATTTGAAACTGCTGGCATCTTGGTGTGAATTAAGAATCCATGTTTTGTTAGCCAATTCTAATCGAATTCTCACATCAACAGAGTCAAGCAGATAAGCGTCCAGACTTGATATATCCGAAAACAAAGGCGCAGTCATCGAAATGCCGTGCGTTTTACAATCTTTCATCATTTGTTTCTCGTCTTTATTCCCTCCCGTGAAATAGTCTTCATCAAATTTATTGATTATGCCTTTTGATCCATCATAATCGCGATGGTAGAAGGCGACGCGACCGATAGAGTCAATTTTATCCTGAGGGATTGTTGTAATCATTTTAATGAAGGCGTGATAGTTGAACAAAGAGGATGACTCCACAAGCTGTTCGTTAAAATAACAAGCGCATGACTTAAACATCGTATTATTCAAACCATTACTAAAAACGACGTGATCGCCATCGTCTAGTGGCGCGCCGTCTGCCTTCGTCGCGCTAACTCGCAATTCTAGAGACAGCGTTGATAGATCCAAAAATTGCCCTGGAATACCAGGCAGTCTAAATTCAATGTAAGGATCGTTGATCCCCGCATGATTATTAGCATTTGCATCTAAATTAACGGGTAATACGTCCAACTTTCCCCTCGCAGCGACTGACGATTCGATGGTATGCAAGCGATTCACCCGCGGAAAGTTCTCACTCACGGCCGTCAGATAATTGCTCAGGGGGGTGGAGGTCGCTCCACCTTGCACATCCGGACCGTAATGAGTCATCTTTGCGACTAAGCTAAATATTGAAGATATCTGCTTTATAGCAAGTCTTTCTTTTCAGTTGCCTGGTTGGTGGTTTTCTCTTTTTTTTTTTTTTTCCGACTCCAACTTTCCTCTTTTTCATTACTCGTCCGCCTCGAACTATCCTTTCCCCCACACCCTTCACGGCTGCAACACCTCTATTTCTTAATGATTCGCGAAGTCGCTTCCCTTCTAAAACATCTGTTAATAAACCTTTTCCCATTTGGAGCGCTTCGGGTGCTACAGTGCGCATGAGAAAGGGAATTGCTCTTTTAGCAAAGCCACTCAAAACGGAAAATAGACCGCCACCTCTTCTTGAATGGGGTGGAATAAAAACCCGGATGTCGTCTAAGCCTCCACCTTTGCTTTGCGTAAAAAGCAAGTCGTATTCCGCTCGAGTGGGAGGTGTGAACGCTCTCGTCATGATGGTTGTCACGGCATGAATAAGACGTCGAGCATAATCACCGGCTATTTATTTCTGTCTGATATGCTGCTCCCGCCATGATCAAAATAAATAATAACGGTCACCCCAATTAAGGAATACATTTATACTCGATTTGTCAAACACACATCAACTTTATTTTAAAATTTACATGATATAGTTATTCAGACTTCCTCACCAGAATAGTTTCAATTCCAAAAGGTTGAAGTCGCTGCGCCAGCCCTTCCACCATAGGCAGGTAATTATTCTTCCACTCATCCTGGCAGCGACCTCTACATCCCAGTCCTTCCGGGATAATAATTTGCTCTACTTCAGCGTTCGCCATGGCTAGCAGGGCAATCTTTTTCAGGCAATTCTGGAAGTGTTGACGTCGATTCACGCTTGTATCCATCTTGAGTCCTTCCACGTAAGGCAAATCCTTCGACGTCGCGATTGCCTGTCGCGCCTTCTCGTTTCCCTCGACGGCCTCGCCCCAACCATACTGAGTCACGCAGGCCACCAGGTGAAGGAGATTTACGCTTCCTGTGGGAGGCGCGTGGATAATGATACGTCCTGGGTCATCTCTCGTGTCTGCCGTGGCCCAATGAAGCGAGTAGAGTCTCTTTCTAGCTGCATGTGTATTCTCGTATGGGTAAATCGTTTTGAGATCCCGCGCAATCCCACTCGGTTCGGTGGAGACGGCATTTACTGAATAAATGATATAACAGCGGCGGTCGCGGATTATGCCATCGGTCAGCTTGCCCTCGACCACCTTCATCTTGACGAGTAATTGGAGGGCTGATCCGCACGTTGAACCCTCTGTGAGGGGAGTGAGGGGGAAATGTGACATCGCAGACTTTTATTCGCACGTATTGGTCGATATTACACCTTCTGCGTAGTAGAATTTATTCATTCAAATTGACGCAGGTGTTATTTTTTTTTCCTTTGTTGGTGGGAAGGGCTGGAGGGCGGGGAACGTATTATTTATTAGGGGATGTGGGTTAGGGGGGGGTGAACCTTTTTTTGACCATAACCCTCATCAATTATCCATCCGTGGGCCTGCACCCCTGACGCGCCTAACACGTGCTCTCATGTATTATTGATGTACTTACTCGTTTACAGAGTAAGATGGGGAGCTTTCTCATTTAATATGCTTCCCAGATGTCACCGACCCCGCCACCTATCAGTTTACTTCGTTGAGTCGTATTTCTGATGACATCCGCGGGGAGTTGCGCCATGCGAAGTAGCAGTGATAATAATGGACGCTTATCGGGTGAAAGTCTTTTCGCGGCCCCCTTTTCGTGACCGAGTACTCGTATGAGATCAAACACGCTTATGCCAGAAAATGGTGGAAGTAAGTTACCGCGCTCATCCCATGAAATCCCAGGTTTACCCTCCAATAATTTCAAGAGAGATAAACCATATTCTCTAAAGGAAGGAGGAACGGCAACTCGAATCAAATCATCCAAGGGTGGATTGACAGGTGCGCGTGGTGGTGGCGGCGTCGGGGAGGGCGGCGGCCGGTAGCGGAAGTGAAGTTTTTTTTTTTTTTCTTGACTTGTTTTGACGTGAATCGGTGCTGAGTTGCGCTGTCGGTCGGTTTAAACTTACACCTCTCGGCAACTGAGACGGGAACTAAACAATATTCTTTCATCTCTGTAGTAAACTTGTTATTGCCGACACGGCTATCGGGAGTAACGCGGCCAATATGTTACCACCTCGTTTGGAGATTAGAATCGCTTTCTTCTTGTACACGGGCGTCTTCTTCAAGGCTACAGTGCGAATATCACTCTTGAATTTTTTCAGGCGGTTAATGATGGTATCGTCGTCCGTCAGGCGTCTCTTCAAAAAGTTGGCGAATATTTCCGAGATGCAATTGACTTCGCGCTTATTCAAACTTTGCAAGACCTGCTTCCGCAATTTAGGGGTGATGTGCGAAAGGAGAAAAACCAAATCCTTGTACTTCAATATCAATGGTTTTTCCTCATCCATATCTTATACTAAGTCGTCCGCATCTATCCAGCTGTCAAATTTATCTGGGTACCCACGCCAGTGGACGAAGTACTTTCTCTTACCTCGCTCGACCTTCGATCGTAATATATCGACCTGGTAATGTGAGGGAAGAGAGGACTTGATTAATTCTTCCCTGTAGAAAGCGCCGGTCACGTCCTCCCCCGCCAAATCCCTTATGAAATAAATAGGGATTTTATGTGAGTAATCCACACGACTTATCTTAAAAAGCTCCTCGGTATTGTTGACGGTATAACCCTTATTGAATTTAAATTGCGTTCGGGAAGCACGTTGCAAGCGTACAATGTCTCCCACGTCTAATTTATGACTGACAACTTTCTTTCCCCTTGGCCGATTTAAATACATTCGTTTAAATTGCTTCCTGACTTGTGACAGCTCGCGGAGGTGGTGAACCTGAGCCGGCGTTTGGTTGCCGCCCAAACCGCGGTGTGGGGTGTGATTGTACGTATTTATTAGGGTGGGCAAGACGTTAATATACGTCAGTGTGTTGTTCTGCGTGAGATATTTATATATTTTTGTCTTTATGGTTCGGATGACCCTTTCTGCCAAACTCGCCTTTGTTTCACGCGAGTAATTGGAATACAAGGTAATACCTTTCAAAGTTAGATATTTTTTCACTGCTTGATTATAAAATTCGGATCCCTGATCGGTAAAAAGACGCGACACGCCTGTAAAACTCCCCGACTCTAGAACTTTTTTCAACGCTTGCAGGCTACTGTGTCCAGATTTACTTGTCAGCGTTGCCACTTTCAAGTATCTGCTGAAAACGTCCAGGCAAAACATGATGTATCGGACGCCGCCATTGTGTCTGTGCAGCCTCGCAAAATCAGCCAAATCGCAAGTTAAAATGACGGACGGTTTAGGAGCGAGAATTTTTCGTCGCGGAAAACGTTTCAGTGTCGGCTTGTGAAGCGTATAAGTGCGGTTGCCCTGCAGAAATGCCCTCACATCGCGGAGTGTTAGATTCTTATCCCTTTTCTTCCCCTCTCCGTAGAGTGCTTGCACACCTCCTAAAGCCGCAGGATTCGTCATATCCCGGTAAAGTTCGTCCAAAACGGCGTTCATAGCAGATAGACTTTCTCACAGGGTGGCTCATCCACAATATTCGTGCGCAGTTGAATTTCTTCGGTTGCGTTCGGGGATAAATCACACAACAAATAACCGTGATCTCGTCTAAGCACGACATTTTTATAAATTTCCACAAAGTGTTTGGCGCGCTCCCTTCCATAAAGTTGCCTGCCCAGACATTCAATTTGATATATATCTCTGTTTTTCATAAGAATGTAATGTGAGGCATTTAAAGTTATCGTTCTAGCATACTTTCCGGGGAAAAAGACATTCTGTGCTATCATTATAACTGACAAATTTTTATGTCTCCCTTTGGTGAAAGCCTCTGCTATCGTTTGAGAATTGCCAGCCGTGAGGAAATTGTCATCTAATATCAGGAGTGTGTGCGTTTGCGGGTAGGCGTATGGACTGTTATCATCCATCACGGGATCAATAATTTTCTCATGCACTTCGACCTTATCTTGAAAAGGGGAATTCTGCTGCAGCGAATGCGATGAGACGCCACAAATGATAATTCTGTTAAATCCATGCTGATATTTCTCTATAATTTTATTGCAGAGGTGTGTTTTGCCGGAATTTGTATAACCTGCAATAATTATGCGTGCAGGATATCTGAAGAGATTCAGCATCTCTTCGCTAAATGTCTTGTCCATGTTAAGTTCAGAGGGTTACTAAAAGACGCTACGATATGTTTACAGTATTTATTACTTAACCTTTATTTACATGGTCATGTAGGTAACAGCATAACTAACCTCCTAGCTGCATCCTCATCCCTGCCTTCTAATTATGACGTGGATCTCCCCCAACCCACACCTCTTCCTCAACCTCCCCCCCCCCTCCCCCCTCTCCTTAACCTAAGTACAAATGTTCTTACATTACCTCCTCCTCCTCATCCTCCTTATCCCACGTGGACAGTACAAATGTCCTTACAGTACATGAACAATCTCCTCATTCCTCTCCTTAACTCCATACTCAAAACAAATGTTCTTACATTACATGAATGGCAGCTGCTGGCGGCCGCGGTCTCTCTCCACCCCTTAATTATGACGTGAATAATGTCATGGAAGGCCACTCCCGATCACGACACAACCCATCCTCCACCTCCCCCTCTTCCTTAGCCTACGTGGTCAGAGCAAATGTTTTTTTACATTACATGAAGGGCGTCTGCTAGCAGCTGCGTCCTCTCTTTCTCTACCCCTTAATCATGATGTGAATAATGCCGCGGAAAGTCTCTCCCGATCACGCCACAGACCACTCATTACCCCATCCTCCCCCTCTTCCTCCCCCTCTTCCTCCTCCTCCTCCTCCTCCTCCTCCTCCTCCTCTTCCTCATCCACATCCACCGCCACCTCCTCTTCCATCTCATTCTCCACATCTCTTTCCCGCGGATCATTGTCGGGGTGATAATACGCCCTTGAGGTATAGCCATCGACGTGAAAGCGCTTGTCGTCAAAATGTGACAACGTTCGCTTTCGCATACGAGTGGTACAAATTTGTCCTTTCACATTCCTGATATTATAGCAATCCACCATCCCACATGCGACATTATTAAGTGTTTCCCTATACTGCTGATGCAATATATTTTGCTGAAGGTGAGTTGGAATGCCTTTACCTCGAGATACTTGCTTGTCATCTTCCAACAGCAGCGAATACATCTTTGGCTTTAATATAATCGCCTCTTTGATGAGCGTGGATCCGGTTTCAGATTTCAACAAGCCTAGTTGACCCTTCCGCTCCCCATTAAAACACGGGTGATCTGAAGCAAAGTTACTGGTGTCGAGAAAATTTGCCATGGGTCCATGTTTCAGTTCATCATTTAAGTTTGTAGGTATGTGCAGACTGAAAATGAAACTGTCAGTATCTTCATAAGCTAATTTAGCTCTCTCCCCATAATTAGCTTTGATGACACGATACCAAAAGTTGTACATGTACTTCTTTGCCACTTCTAAAATATGGTATCCCAAGTAATTTGGCTGCCTGATTTTAATCGTGTTCTTACTGTTGACACATATGACTCGGTCCTCGCCTAATTGGTGGACCCTTTTAAAGGATGGATTTCTTGCATACTTCAGGAAAGACTTTCTTTTTGTCACTAATTTCTGCTGGAGGCCATACTTCACTTCAGATAACATGGATCTACCATAAACTGCGTTTGACATCAGTTTGCAAATGCGATTTTTAATGGCGCACGTCTCATTTTTACGCTGAGCGACGTTCCTTTCTATGAAAGGTTTCAGGTATGGAGCCTGTCTGAACCTATATATAGCATGAACACATTGTATTTCCAGTCCAAGTGAGAGTAAAAGTTGCAGCAATTCCAGACTGATGAGATGATCTTTCAGTCCCTTATGACTGGCCACGAGTTTACGATTTTTCCTCCCCAGCTTACGACCCTCAGCTTCTAACAGTCTTTTACTGTACGGCGAGATGTCATCTTCTGTAATAGTCATGTGTGCGAGGCACAGAGGGAACTCGTCCGTGATCCGAGCTACGTCGGGGGAAACGTCACAGCTGTCTAAATGCAGCCAGTAACCGACGTCGCCATCTGTCGCATGATTCTGGATGCCAACTTCAAAAAAATCATCCATCTCTGACTGAGAAAGCTTTTTGATGTCACCCATAGGCAGGGGGGAACACATAACGCTTGCATATAATGAATTATAGTCCAGATAGAACACATAGGTGCCGGGTCCACCGTCGGGTTCGTGGTTTGACTGCAGGTGTGGCCTGACGCAAGTTACAAAGCCTCCTCGTACATTTCTTTTGATCAGGTGATACATGTTAGGGTCGTAAGGTGGATCAAGTTGAACGCCTGTCGACTTTAAAAAAGCGTCATAAGCATAAGAAGACAGTGACACGTAATGTGACACGTCCAGCCCATAAAATTCATGCAGTTATGATCTATATTTGAGATATGTGTCGGCTAATAATCCCACATCAATCTCACAATACAGTCTTATGTAATCGCCTAAAGTGCGGCAGGATGTCATACTCCACACGCTTTGAGCGTGTTCATATTCTCCAGGTGGCAGAGCCTTCCCCTTGAGCGTGTCATAAAATGCCTCACGAGGTGGCAATTGTCGATCTTCTAAGCGGCCAAGGTCGGTGATGTACTCATAACAAAGAAACTGTTTTTGAGTGCAAATTACACGCCTTACATCCTCGGGGAGGTAATTCACCATTTCCTGGGCGTAACGCGTGCTATAGCCCGCCTGCACGTGACTCTGAGCGAGATGACCGAGGCCAGCATTCATAATGGAAAGCGTGTCCTGAAACTGCAATTCCTTAATCCTTACTTTCAATAAATGCGATTCTGACTTGGCAAGGATGTCCACGTGCGACTCTGGCAAGTGAAGGTCTTTTATGATTAAGGAGACGTCAAAGCTCATATTATGTGCCAGAGTGATGAGATATTTCCTCATGTCACGACACTGGAGGTTGCATCGCGCGCACAAAGCCCCCTTGTAATTATTTTGTGGTAATGAGTGGTCGTGATGTTTATGAGGTGGGGTTTTCACATTAAAGGGTTGATGGCAGAGCTCGCAGTGACGCTGACGTTTGAAGTGGGCTTCATCCTCCGCAGACATGCTAATTGGATAGCTAACTACACTTTCCTTGATGATTCCCCAAGCATTGGATAGGCTATCAATGAAATTATTCACGGGATCTTCACCGAAATAACTTCTCTTTTCCACGACATCTCCATGCCTATTGATGATGAGATACGAGTATCCAATTGGGTCATGTTCAGCTATCACACTCCTATTCTCCTTAGGTTTTATCATAGTTTCAAAATCAAAAAATGCTAAGTATGCAGGCTGATAGGTGTAGGCAAAATTTTTAAATTTTACTTTTTCACCGTCACCTGGAAAGAGAAGAGTTTGAGTGAAGTCGCAGTGACACTCGTGATCGCTCAAACTGACAGACTTGGGAACTGAGCTGAAACATACTTTGCAAAACTGATGACCCTCTGGGGTGGGACTGCTTCTCGTCAATTTCCGGTGCAGCTTCTCCACGTCTTTAATGAGCGTCATATGTTTTCCACCTAGTAAAAGGAGTGAGACTACAGTTTTATACTTCCGCGAGCCTTTTCTTGATAATGTTAAATAGTATATCTCACCGCTTTTTGTCAGTGTATAAACGTCCAGAGACAGACAATTTAACCTTTCTAACTGACTCAAGTTCTCCCAAGTCACTGGACTGCCTACTTTTCCGCGCGTGACGTATTTCTCTCCGCCATGCCGTCTCCGTAATATTTTTGGAATTCTTTTCCAAGGTACACCTCGAGCATGAAGTCTGAAAGCCGCCAAACACTGAATAACACAGGATGAATGTCGGCCATCAGGATTGAAAATTTCATTCCCTCCTCGCACGCCTCTAGGATAAGCAACATAATCTCCTATGCCACTACATGCGACGTGCAAGCAATAGTTGATGAAAAAATTCTGTACTCTTGAAATGATAAAACCAGATCCTTCAGTCTCGCTGGTAAGGCTTTCCAGCCGACTGTTCAGCTGATGGATCCATAAATCAACAAGGTCAGGCACATCTTGATAGGTGATCAGTCGTGCTCTAAAAGCAATATGAATGACTCGATGTTCATCCTCGCCTAAGGTAGAGAATTTCACTAGTAACAGAGAAATGTTACTGAGAAATGTGTGAAAATATTTTCAGGGTGGGGGGGAATGGCGAGCCGTGTGACGTGAAATATGATCTAATTTCCCGTATAAAGAACTCCCTGTATTCGGTAAGTAGACCGAGTGGATCTCTGCTTACATGATCAGGTATGTCATATTGATGTCTGGTGAAGCTCCTCATAAAATTTTCCCTCGAGTCAATTAACCGCGGCTCTTCCGGCATCCCGCGCTCGTCAAGGTCTGCATCCGCCGACTCTCCTGCCATGCTGCGCTCATCGTGGTCCGCCTCCGCTTGTGGCGTGTCTGGGAAGAAAAAATAGAAGTAGCAGCGACAGTTTATTATTATTATTATTATTATTATTATTATTATTATTATTATTATTGAATTGATATTTACCTTGTGTAGGTAGTGAAGGACTTGAAGTCTCGGAAGAATTGAATACGTTCCCCGATAATCCACTCGGTCCCGGCCGTGGCGAGTCTTAAAAAAAAAGAATATTAGTAGTGGCGGTGGCACCGTATTTATTGCTTTATTATTTGTAGTATTTTTTTTTTTTTCTCACCTCTTCCCCCACCTCCGCGTGGGATGTCGCCTTGTGACGACCGCCGACGTGGGCCTTCTACGCCGGCGTTCTGCTCAACCTCAATCGAGTGTGAGCCTGTACAGGAAGATGTGCTCAGAGCTCAAACTTGTAAAGATTGACAGTCATTTCATCTTTATTATTATACATTCCCGCCAAAATAAGTAATAATGCTTACCAGAAGAAGCAGGATTGCCAACTTCGCAGGTGTGTTCTGGCGGTGGATGTGGAAACAGAAGTCCACACCGCTCGCATAAATCACACTGGTCTTCCACACATGAGGGGCAGGATGGATTAGTGCGCCATCTCCCACACACTTCACATAAAATCCGCGCCTCTGCTGTTCCACAGTGAACACATATTTTCTTTTCTTTTTTATTCTATAACATTGTCAACACTTTGTCCCGGCCGCCATGCCGCGCGGGGAAACACTGAAGCTTCCCGCGCAGATGGTCGCGAGGCGCGTGCCTTGACTCGGAAGTAGGCAACACCTGCCTGTTTCATTATCCTCCACTCCACCCATTATCCCACCTTGATCGATTCTCTTCAAAACTTTACGTCCGAGACGCAAAGTTAACGTGGTCTTATATGTAACACGCAAGTAACACTGTTTTCCCCATCTTCAAACTGAATAGGTTTGCCTCTTTGATTAGCAATTTTGATGGCCACACTCTCTATAGTTGATGCAGAAAGTGGTTTATACGTAATTGAATTCGCACCTTTACTGGTGCTGTCGCCGGGGAGTGGTATGACGTCTAATATATTAACTAGTTGGTTGCCAAATCGCGAGGGGGAAATGATGTCGGTATAAACGTACATATAATCCGTCCCTGCATCAGCTCGCGGTACGTATTGAGCGAATAATTTTATGGGTGATGAGGAGGAAGCTTCGCTGGCGTCGGAAGATGAAATGCCGTCGCCAGATCTTTGAAAGTAGACGGTGTAGCGAAAATTTGGATTGAAACCCAGAATGTGAGCTATATGCGATGCAAATTTTATACTTATATCACTGTAAATACGATCGTCCAAGTCGCGGTCATAATAAATGATATCCGAGTAAGGGAAATAGATCTTAAAGGAGTCATTCAAGATTGCTTGAAGTTCTCTCACTATCTGTCCATTAATTGCCTTAGTTATGGCCGGTATGTTCTTATCGGTAAAATTGGAGATGATATTCCTTTCCGGTAGATAGGTATACATATTATATTCATACATATCAAAGTCTGACTGCTTAACCCGACCATAGAACGATATACTGGAATTTGGATCCCCTTCCGCAATGCAGTAGAAATATTTAGGGAATAAAATATTACACAGCCGACTTCATAATCCCTGCCGGTGTCTAAATGAATGGGTAAGATTCTGTTTTCAAATTCTGTTGTTGTGTTGTTGGGAAATGACCTACCACCTGCAAGAGAAGATAGGTATACGTATATATCGTCACTATCTCTCAATGACATGTTTTTTAAACCCTGTCAACTAACAGACTGACTTTAAACTTTACCTTTTCATGACATATATACGTCGGCAGACTGGAGATTATGGCGGTACGGCGTGGATAGTCGCGACGACCTTGACCATAGGGGAATGTACTGAGATATCGGAGGGAGCACGTGTCGGCTATAATAATAATAATAATAGTAATAATAATAATAATAATAATAATAATAATAATAATAATAATAATAATAATAATAATAATAATGATAGTAATAAGACCGCCATCCGACATAAGTATTACGTCAGCCATGCCGCTGGTGGTCGGTGAAAGTGGAAGAGGCCGCCGCTCCGCCCTGGCCGTCACAGACGCTTTCTCCAGGTAAAAAGGATGGACAGGTAACGGGATCTCGTGCGGCAGTCGCGACGACCTTGACCATAGGGGATGTATTGAGATGTCGGAGGGAACGCGTGATGGCAACACTCAGTCATCCCACCCTCCAGGATTCCGTGAATGAAAGGGAAAGGGCGACTTCTATGGCAAGCGCCGTCAGAGTCCCCCTAATCACGCGTGTGTGGCGGGCGGCTGCCACGTCTGGCCGCCAGTCCCCCCCCCCCATCACCTCTCCTCCCCCCCTCCACCCCCTTTTCACTCAATTATTTTCCGCCCACCATCATTGATTCATTAGTCATTCCATCGTCGCCGAAGCATAAGGACGCACGCCCCCTCACCTCTCCGTCAGTGTCGCCGTCACCGTCCCTCCCCCCCCCCCCCCTTGGTGTTTGCCGTCGTGAATCACCCCCCCCTTCCCAAGCATGGATCTATGGAAAATTGCTATCAGGATCACCATCGCAATATGGCTTGCCGTCAGAGTCGCCCCTGGGTGGGTGGGTTGGGGGTGGGGGGGACGTGAAAGGGCGACCTACACGGCATTGCCGTCACAGTCCCCTAGCCACGCGTGTGTGTGGCGACTTCCACGTCTGGCCGCCAGTCCACACCCCCCCCCCTCCTTTCACTCAATTATTTTCCACCCACCATCATTGATTCATTTAGTCATTCCATCGTCGCCGAAGGATAAGGACGCACGCCCCCCACCTCTCCGTCAGTGTCGCCGTCACCGTCCCTCCCCCCTCCCTCCCCCCCCACCCCTTGGTGTTGCCGTCGTGAATCGCCATCCTCCCTTTCCCAAGCCTGGGTCTCCATCCTGACATGGACTGCCACTGAAGTCTACGGAAAATTGCTGTCAGGTTTCCCCATTGCAACTTGATCAGCCCCACACTCACAATATGGCATGCCATCAGAGTCGCTCCTGGGGTGGGGGTGGGATCCCCATCCCCCCCTCCCCCCCCTCCCTCCCTCTCCCATCCCCCAACACTCTATTTACAGTCAGGGTCTCCATCCTGAAATGGATCGCCACTCCGGGTAATTGCCAACAGGGTCCACATCCTGAAATGGCATGCCGTCCAGGTCGCCATGCAATGGCGACCTGGGCGGCATGCCATTTCAGGATGGGGACTCTGGTGGCAATTTCCCAACTACTTGTATTATGAGTTTTTTTTAAGTTCATTAAGTACGAAAAAGCTAAAAGCCACAAATTACACTCTTTACTGAGAAAAAATCAATAAAAAAAAAAATACGACATTTTTTTTTCATTCTTATTTATATTCTTAAGTAGCGAGGTGCCAAAATTCGGTCAAAGTTCAGGAAATTATATGAAATAAGAACATTATCAAAAAAGTTAAGTTTAGCTTTTTTTTTGGACTGTTATGTACCAAACCCCTAAAGTGCATGTAAAGCCACCTATATGGGGAAATTAAAAATCTTTCCCAGAAAACTGTCTTATGAGTGTTTTTCAGCATGTTAGGAACCAACACGATAAAACCCAAGGAAGTCAATCTATATGGGAATCCAATACACAATTACTGAAAAAAGTGTCATTTCGGTGTTTTACGTACAATAACTCTAAAACAGATGCAAACCAACCAAAATGAAGAAATAGAAACATTACCAAAAAGGTATATTTTGAGTGTTTTTGAAATTGTTACCTACAAAAAACGCGAAAATGGATGGAAAGCACTCTATATTGGTAAACAAAAGGACATTACGAGAAACGTGTATAATGAGTGTTTTATAGTTTCACAAGAACCACAAGGCAAAAATCGCAAAAACTCGTGTATATAAAGAAGTTTCTTACATTCCAAAATGCTGAAACTCATGAATAAGACTTTTAATTGAGAAACAGAACTATCTTACCAAATGTGAGTATTTTGAGTGTTTTTCACATTCTTAGTTACGAAAATTCGAAATTACAAGTTAAATTAGTTTTATGTGGGAAAAAATGACATTACCAGAAAAGTGTCTTGTGAGTGTTTTAGAGCGTGATATGCAACAAAGCACTAAAAAGCAGAACGATCATATTACATTGGAATAAAACCAAATTTTACGAAGAACTTGCTTTTAAGTGTTTTTTAACTCCTTAAATACCAAAACGCTAAACGCATGCAAAACAACCTTTTTGGAGAAACAGAATAACATTACCAAAAACATGTATTTTGATTGTTTTTGATCATGTTACCTATAAAATCGCTTAAATACATGCAAAGAACCCTATGTATGTGAAACGAAAGGACGTTACGAAAATCGTGTATTATGAGTATTTTTAAGTTCCTTAAGTACCAAAAATCTAAAACCCACAAATAACACTCTTTATAGCGAAAAAAAAAAAATAATAAAAAAAATTGATTTTTTTTTTTGTTAATCATCTTCATGGGTAACGAGATGCCAAAATTCTGAGAATATTCAGGGAAATTATGTGAAAAAAACAAAAAAAAAATCATTTTATCTTTTTCCGGAGTTATGTACGAAACCCGGAAATGCATGCAAAGCCATCTATATGGGTAAATTACACGACTTTACAAGAAACGTGTCTTTAGGTGTTTTCAGCATTTTCAACAATATTACTGAAAACGTGTCTTTTCAGTTTTAGCGTAGAACGCTAAAACGGATGCAAACCAACCAATATGAAGAAATAGAATAACATTACAAAAAAGTTGAGTGTTTTTGAGCTTGTTACCTACAAAAAAGGCAAAAATGAATGCAAAGCAGTCTATATTGGGAAACAAAAGGATATTACAAGAAAATTGTATAATGAATGTATTAATAGTTTTCAAGAACCATAAGGCAAAAAACGCAAAACTCGTATATATGGAGAAGTTTCTTAGATACCAAAATGCTGAAACTCATGAATAACACTCTTAATTGAGAAACAGAACAACCTTACCAAATGGGTGTATTTTGAATCTTTTTAACATTCTTACTTACCAAAACCCCAAATTGTATGCGAAACTAGCTTTATGTGTGAAAAAAGTATTACCAGAAAAGTGTCTTTTGAGTTTTTTTGAGCGTTTTAGGCAATAAAGAACTAAAAAGCAGGGTAATCACATTACATGGGAATAAAACCAACTTTTACCAATAACTTGCCTTTAAGTGTTTTTAAGCTCCTTACATACAAAAATGCTAAAACGCATACAAAACAAGTATTTTGAGTCTTTTGTAAGATTGTTACGTAAAAAAAAGCGCCTAAATGAATCGAAAATACCTTATATGGGAAAAAAAATTAAAAGACATTACGAGAAACGTGTATTATGAGAGTTTTTGATTTTCTTAGTATCAAAAGGGTAAAACGCATGAAAAACACTCTATATGGAGAAACAGAACAATACTGCCAAAAAAAAACGTGCATTTTGAGTGTTATGACATTGTTAGGTACCAAAAAAACAAATTCATGCAAAAACCCATATATAGATATATGAAACGACTTTAAAAACGTATGAAAATACCATATATAGAGAAACAGAGTACATTAACCAAAAACGTTTATTTTGTGTGTTTTTTTTTTTTTGAGCTTATTATGTATAAAATCGCCTGTCATCAAACAAATCACCCTGCATATGGAAATAAAAACGACATTAGGAGAAACGTTTGTTGTGTTTTTTTTTATTTTTTTATTACTTTCTTAAGTACCAAATCATTACTTCAATAGTGCTCTGAAGAAAAAGAACAAATTTACTAAAAACGGGTATTTTTTTTACATTGATAATTACCAAAACGCGAACATGCATGTAAAGCAACCTATATGAAGAAACGAAACGAAATCACTAGAAACTTGTCTTTTGTTATTTTTTGAGCGTGTTAGGCACCAAATCAGTAAAAAGCAACGAAATCACCCCATAGGGGAATACAAAACAACTTTACTAAAACGTGTCTTTAGAGTGTTTTTTTTAGGTTCTTACGAACTAAAATGTCAAAATGCATGCAAACACCCTGTTAGGTACCAAAGCACCAAAAACAGCCTATATGAGGAAACGAAAGGACATGACAAAAAACGTGTATTATGAGTTTTTTTTTTTTTTTAGCTTCTCAGGTACCAAAACGCAAAAATGGAGAAAGAAAAAACATTACCAAAATCGTGTAATTTGAATGCTTTTCACATTGTCAGGTAGCAAAACACCATAATGCTTGCTCGCTATACGAGAAAATTAAACAACAATGTAAGAAATGTGTTTTTATGTGTTTTTCAGCGTGTTAGGCACGAAAACCCTAAATAGCATGGAAAGCCCCTTATATAGAAAATGCAAAATACTAAGCATGTCTTTTAAGTGTTTTAAACTTTTTACGTTCCAAAACGCTAAAACACATGCAACAAACACGAATAATCTTACCAAATAGAAAAAAAAACCTTACCAAAAACGTGTATTTTGAATCTTTTTGAGTCTATTACGTACAACATCTTAAAAATGCATGTAAAGCTCCCTGTATGAGGAAACGATAGGACATTACGAGAAACGTGCATTATCAGAGTTTTGAATCTCTTAGGTAGCAAACACTAAACCGACTGAATGAAAATTAAATATATTCTATATCTCTTAATAGAGAAACAGAACATCACCAAAAACGTGTTTTTGAGTGTTTTTTTTTTTTCCTTTTTATGTACCAAAACGTCAAAATGCATACGAAGCATCCTATATGGGGAAATGGAAAGACATTTGGAGAAACAAGTTTTATTTGTGTTTTTGAGCTTCCTAAGTAAGCTTCCTAAATACCAAAACGCTAAAAAGGATGAATAGCACCCTATATAGAGAAAAAGAACAACATTACCTAAAATCTTTATTTTGAGCATTTTTCACATTATGTACCAAAACATCATAATGCATGCAGATCCCTATATGAAGAAGCAAAACTATATTACAGGAAACGTGTCTTTTGAGTGTTTACTTGAGTGTTAGGAATCAAAATGCTAAAAAGCATTGAAAGCACCCTATTTGGCAATATAAAATAACATTACCAAGAAAGTATCTTTAGAGTGTTTTCACCTTCTTACATCCGAAATCGCTGAAAAGCATGCAAAACAACCTTTACAAAGAAACAAATAAACATTACCAAAAACTTGTATTTTGATTGTTTTTGTGCTTGTTAAGTATAAAAGTGCCAAATTACACGCAAAGCATCCTACATGGAGAAAAGAAAGGACATTACGAGAAAAGTGTATTATGAGAGATTTTGAGCTTTTTAGGTACCCAGACTCAAAAACACATGATTAGAACTTTATATGGAAAAATAACTCTACCGAAAACTTTTACTTAAACTTTTATTTTCATATTGTTAAGTACCAAAAGACAAAATGCATTGGAAGCCCCCTTTATCGGAAAACGAAACGACATTATCATCAACGTGTCTTTTGAGTGTTTTTCAACGTGTTAGACATCAAAACGCTGAAAAGCATGGAAAGCGCTCTATAAAGGAATACAAAATAACATTACTAAAAACGTGTTTTAAAGGTTCTTATGTACAGAAACGCTAAAACTCAAGCAAAACACCCTTTATAGAGAAGCAAAATAAATATTTCGTTGATAAATTACATTCAGGACAGTTAGGGAATATCCCTTACAGAAGAATAAGTTTGCAGAAGAATGATCCTAAATGGATGACTGAGGTTAAAACACTACATAGGGCGAAAGAGAAGTATATATGAGATTAAAGACAGGGGAAGTGGTTTTAAGGCCATAATATAATGAATTAGAAAAGTCAGGAGTTTAACAAGGAAAGCTAAAAATAGTTATGAATTAAAGGTAGCCAGCCAAGCGAAGATGGACCCCAAGGGATTTTATCAGGCATATAAGACGAAGAATAGAGAAAAAATAGTTCCTTAAAGACAGTAGAATGGGACCTGCTTAGTTGTTGGGAGGAGATTAGTAAAATTGTGAACGAGTATTTTTTAACGGTCTTTGCCCAGGAAAACATGCAGGATTTGCCGAATAGTGACAAGATATTTAGAGTAGAAGAGAATGAGATGCTAACAGATATTACCATAACTAAAGAGATAGTGGAACAGTAGATAGATAAGCTGAAAAGTTCAAGTCACCAGGACCAGATGAAATATATTCCAGAGTATTTAAGGAATGGAAAAAGGTTATAAGTAAATTGTTAGTTTCTGTCCTTAGGAAATCACTTTAGTCATGTGAGGTATCGGTAATGTGGAGGCAGGCAAATATATTACCTACTTTTAAGAAAGGAGAAAAAAAAAATTAACGTCTAATTATAGACCTGTCAGCTTAACTTCTGTTGAATGTAAAATAATGGAGTCAATAATAGCGAAGAACATTTAAGAGCATTTAGACAAACATAACTTGATAAATCAGTTACAGCATGGCTTCACGAAGGGGGAGTTTTACCTGACAAACTTGGTAAGTTTATACAGTAAGGTTTACCAGGCGGAAGATAATGGTGATAGTTATGGCATCCTATATCAGGACTTTAGTAAAGCGTTTGACAAGGTACCCCCATCAGAGTCTACTGAGAAAGGTTAGGCCGCACGAGAGAGATGAGGTGTTTAGATTGGAAGGTCATGGCTAAGCGGCAGGCGACAGAGTGTTGTAATAAACGGCTCTAAATCCGAGTGGGGTCAAGTAATTATTGGGGTGACAAAGGGATTATTAGTATTAGGGCTGATGTTGTTTGTATTATATGTCAATGACTTGGATAGTGGAATTAGTAGTGTTGTTAGTAAATTTGCTTATGACACGAGAATATGTAGATTAATTAGGTCAGAATCGCATATCATCGCCTTGCAGGTAGATTTGGATACGATGAACGAATGGACAGACAGATGGCAAATGCAGTTTAATATCAACAAATTGAAAGCACTTAGCGTAAGTGGAAGAAACCCACACATTAGTTACACAATGAACAACCAAGTTCTGGTAGGTTCAGGGTAAGAAAAAGGTTTGAGATTTAAAGTTAGCTCTGAACTCCGTCTAAGAAAGCAATGCAAAGAGGCCAGAAACAAAGCAAATAGTGTATTATGATTCATTTTCAGGAGTGCTAAAAGTAGAACACCCGAAGTAATATTAAAGTTACATTTGGCGCTAGTCAAGACTTCATCTAGACTACGCTGTCCAATTCTGGTCACCACATCACAGGAAGGATAAAGATCTATTAGAATCAGTACAAAGGAGAATGACTAAAAGGATACAGGGGATGAGGAGTATTCCTTACGAAGCGAGATTCAAGCTGTTAAATTTACATACAGACGTAGGTTAAGAGTTGGAGCTGATAGAAGTCTTTAAGTGGTATATGGGTTATAACAAGGGGAACATAAAGAAAATTCTTAGAATCTGTAACCATAATAGAACAAGAAAAACGGGTTCAAGCCTGAAAACTTGATGTTCAAGAAGGAGACAGAAAGGAATTGGTTTTAAAATAGAGTAATAGATGATTGGAACGGACGTATTAATCAAGTTGTTAGTGCTGAGGCATTTGGGAAGTGTAAGAAAAAATTACACATTTATGAATAGGGATGATAGGTGGAAATAGCTAGGCATATTTCATACAAGTACTGCTACGTGTACGCCTGATGCCTTAATGCAGATTTACTTATTTTTTATGTTCTTTTTACCAAAAGCGTGTATTTTCAGTGTTTTTTTTCAGCTATTACGTGAAAAAAAAAATGCCAAAATGCATGCAAAGCCAAAATGCATGCAAGAAACGTGCATTATGAGAGTTTTTTGAGATTCTTAGATACCAAAACGCTAAAACTCATGTATAACACTCTTAATTGAGAAACAGAACAACCTTACCAAATGCGTGTATTTTGAGTGTTTTTTCACATTTTTGGTTACCAAAACCCCAAATTTCATGTGAAAATAGCTTTATATGGGAAAAAAAGAAAATGACATTACCATAAAAGTGTCTTTGAGTGTTTTTTGAGCGTGTTAGGCAATAAAGCACTAAAAAGAAGGGGAATCACATTACATGTGAATAAAACCAACTTTTACCAAGAACTTGCCTTTAAGTGTTTTTTGAGCTCCTTACATACCAAAACGCTAAAACGCATGTAAAACATCCTTTATGGAGAAACAGAAAAACATTACCAAAAATATGTATTTTGAGTGTTTTTGATCATGTTACCTATGAAAACGCTTAAATACATGCAAAGAACCCTATGTTTGGAAAACGAAAGGACATTACGAGAAACGTGTATTATGAGTGTTTTTAAGTTCCTTAAGTACCAAAAAGCTAAAACCCACAAATAACACTCTTTATAAAGAAACCAAAAAAAAAAAGGTTAAATAAAGAAAAAAATATCATTTTTTTTTTATCTTCATAGGTACCGAGATGCCAAAATTTTGTTAAAATTTAGTGAAATTATGTGGAAAAAAAACATTATCGAAAAAGTTAATTTTAGCTTTTTTTCAGACTGTTGTGTACCAAACCCTAAAGTGCATGCAAAGCCATCTATATGGGGAAATTCAACGACTTTCCAAGAAAACTGTCTTTTGAGTGTTTTTCAGCATCATAGGTACCAAAGCGATAAATAATACGGAAGTCTCTCTATATGGAAATGTAAAAGAAAATTACTGAAAACGTGTCTTTTCAGTGTTTTACGTAGAAAAACGCTAAAACGGATGCAAACCAAGCAATATCAAGAAATAGAAAAACATTACATAAAAGGTATATTTTGAGTGTTTTTGAGCTTGTTACCTACAAAAAACACGAAAATGGATGCTAAACACTCTATATTGGGCAACAAAAGGATATTACGAGAAACGTGTATAATGAGTGTTTTATAGTTTCACAAGAACCACAAGGCAAAAAACGCAAAAAAAACTCGTGTGTATGGAGAAGTTTCTTAGATACCAAAGTGCTGAAACTCATGAATACCACTCTTAATTGAGAAACAGAAAAACCTTACTATATGCGTGTATTTTGAGTGTTTTTTTCACATTCTTAGTTACCAAAACCCAAAATTGCATGCGAAACTAGCTTTATTTGGGAAAAAAATGACATTACCAGAAAAGTGTGTTTTGAGTGTTTTTGAGCGTGTTAGGCAATAAAGCACTAAAAAGCAGGGCAATCACATTTCATGGAAATAAAACCAACTTTTACCAAGAACTTGAGTTTAAGTGTTTTTGATCTCCTTATATACCAAAACACTAAAACGCATGCAAAACACCCTTTATGGAGAAACAGAATAACATTACAAAAACATATATTTTGTGTGTTTTTGATCATGTTATCTATAAAAACGCTTAAATACCTGCAAAGAACCTTATGTTTGGGAAAGGAAAGGACATTACGAGAAACGTGTATTATGAGTGTTTTTAAGTTCCTTAAGTACCAAAAAGCTAAAACCCAGAAATAACACTCTTTATTTAGAAAATAAATAAATAAATAAATAAAAAAGTTAGGACTTTTTTTTTTGTTATTCATCTTCATAGGTACCGAGATGCCAAAATTCTGGAAAAATTCAGGGCAATTATGTGATAAAAGAACATTATCCAAAAAGTTAATTTTAGCTTTTTTTTCGGACTGTTATGTACCAAACCCTAAAGTGCAGGCAAAGCCACCTACATGGGAAAATTAAACGACTTTACCAGAAACCTGTCTTTTGAGTGTTTTCAGCATGTTAAGCAACAAAACGATAAATAATATGGAAATCAATCAATATGGGAATAAAAAACAAAATTACTGAAAACGTGTCTTTTCAGTGTTTTTCATAGAAAAACGCTAAAACGGATGCAAATCAACCAATATGAAGAAATAAAATAACATTACCAAAAATATGTATTTTGAGTGTTTTTGATCATGTTACTTATAAAAACGCTTAAATACATGCAAAGAACCCTATGTTTAGGAAAGGAAAGGACATTACGAGAAACGTGAATTATGAGTGTTTTTAAGTTCCTTAAATACGAAAAAGTTAAAACCCAAAAATAACACTCTTTATAGAGAAAAAATAAATAAATAAAAAATAGGATTTTTTTTTATTAATTTTTATAGGTACGAAGATGCCAAAATTCTGGCAAAATTCAGGAAAATTATGTGAAAAAAACAACATGAAAAAAGTTAATTTTAGCTTTTTTTTCGGACTGTTATGTACCAAACCCTAAAGTGCATTCAAAGCCACCTATATGGGGAAATTAAACGACTTTACCGGAAACCTGTCTTTTGAGTGTTTTTCAGCATGTTAGGCACCAAAACGATAAATAATATGGAAGTATCTCTATATGGGAATCCAAAAAAAAAAATTACTGAAAACATGTTTTTTACACTGTTTTACGTAGAAAAACGCTAAAACGGATGCAAACCAACCAATATGAAGAAATAGAATAACATTACCAAAAAGGTATATTTTGAGTGTTTTTGAGCTTGTTACCTACAAAAAACGCGAAAATGGATGGAAAGCACTCTATATTGGGAAACAAAAGGACATTACGAGAAACGTGTATAATGAGTGTTTTATAGTTTCACAAGAACCACATAGCAAAACACGCAAAAACTCGTGTATATGGAGAAGTTTCTTAGATACCAAAATGCTGAAACTCATGAATAACACTCTTGATTGAGAAACAGAACAACCTTACCAAATGCGTGTATTTTGAGTGCTTTTCATATTCTTGGTTACCAAAAGCCCAAATTGCATGCAAAACTAGCTTTATGTGGGAAAAAAATGACATTACCAGAAAAGTGTCTTTTGGGTGTTTTTGATCGTGATAGGTAATAAAGCACTAAAAAGCTGGGCAATCACTTTACATGGGAGTAAAACCAACTTTTACCGAGAAACAGAAAAACATTACCAAAAACGTGTGCTTTGAGTGTTTTTCAGCTCGTTATATTTAAAATTTTCAAAATATATGTAAAGGACCCTATTTCGGGTAACGAAACGACATTCCCGGAAACATGTTGTTTTATTAATTTTAAGCATAGTAGGCACCTAACGCTAGAAAAAAAAAAAAATATATAGAAAATACTCTATGTAGGAAAACAAAACAACTTAATGAAAAAAAAACTTTTTGTGTGTTTTGAGCTTATTACGTACCGAAACTCTAAAATGCGTCGAAACCACCCATTATTAAAGAAACAGAAGAACGTTAGCAAAAAAGGTGTGTTTTGATTTTTTCTTGAGCTTATTAGGTAATAAAACGCCAAAATTCATGCAAAATACCTTATATAGGGAAACGAAACGATATTAACAATATTCCCCATGTCAGGTACCAAAACGAGAAAATGCATACAAAGAACCCTAAATGAAGAAACAGAACAACATTACTAATATCTTGTGTTATGAAAATTTTGGAGCTTGTTAGGTACTAAAACGAGAAAGTGCAAGCAAAGCACCCTATATGGGAAAAAAAAAAAAAAATGTTTTTTTTCTTTTTCTTATGTACAAACACGTTAAAACACATACAGAATAACGTGTAAAGGAGAAACAGGACAACATTGCCAAAAACGTGTATTTTGAGTGTTTTTGAGCTTCATAAGTACCAAATGCCAAAATACATGCAAAGAACCCTCGTTGCAGTAACGGAATGATATTACCAGAAAATTGTCATATGGGTTGTTTTGGGGTATATTATCGCTGAAAAAAAACATTTTTTTTTATTTAGTTTCTTGTGTACCAAAACACTCAAACGCGTGGAAAATAACTTTTTATGAAGAAACAACATTTGTATTGAATGTTTTTCAGCTTTTTTAGATCGCAAAACACCAAAATGCATACATATTACCCGATATTAGGAAACGAAACGATGTTAACAGAGAAGTGCATTATGAGATTTTGTCCAAAACTCAAAAATATATGGATAACACTCTATATAAAGAAACAGAACAATGTTACGAAAAACGTGTATTACAAGTTTTTTTTTTTCGCAATGTTAGATAATAAAACTCCAAAATGCATACAAATCACCCTATTGAAGAAACAGAACATTACCAAACACGTGTATTATGAGTGTTTTTCCCTGTGTTAGGTACTAAAACGCCAAAATGCATACAAAGTAGGCAATATAAAGAAACAGAACAAATTTATTAGAAAAAAAAATATAATGAGTGTTTTTGTGCGTGTTAGGTACCAAAACGCTTAAGTGCATGCAAAGCACGCTGTATGGGAAAAATAAAGAAAATTCTTTTGATTGTTTTTTTTTTCTGCTTACGTAATAAAACGTTAAAATGCATGCAAAACGCCATTCATGGGCAAGTAGAACAACATTACGAACTTGTGTGTTTTAAGCGTTTTCCATCTTGTTAGGTACAAAGACGACAAAATGCATGCAAAATATCCGATTTGGGGTAATAAAACGATTTTACCAGAAACGTGTCATTTGGGTGTTTTTTTTTTTACATCAAAACGCTGATAAGAATGGAAAACACTATACATGGGAAAATAAAACATTATCAAAAACATGTCTTTTGCGTGTTTTTGAGCTTATTACGTACCAAATCGGTAAAACGCTCCAAACAATCTTTATGGAGTTTTGAGTGTTTTTGAGCTTGAAAGGTACCAAAACGCCAAAATGCATGCAAATTACCCGATATTTTGAAATAAAACGATATTAACAGAAAAGTCTATTAAGAGTGTTTTTTTTAGCTTGTTATTTACCAAAACGATAATGTGCATGCAAAGCACTCTATTTGAGAAAAGCAAACAACATTGCAAAAAAAAAAAAAAACTTGTCTTTTAACAACGCGTGCAAAACACCTCTTATTGAGAAACCTAACAACATTACTGAAAACGTGTGTGTTTAATATTTTCCAGCTGGTTAGATACTAGAACGACATTAACAGAAAACGTGCTATTTGGATGTTTTTGAGCATATTAAGCACCAAAACTCTAAAACAAATTAAAAATACTTTACATGGGAAGATAAAATAACATTATCATCGTGTATATTTTTAAGGGTTTATCTTCTTATGTACCAAAACGCTAAAACGCGCGAATATTTGTATGCATGGAGAAACAGAATAACATTACCAAAAACCTACTGTGAGTGTTTTTCTTTGTGTTTAGGTACCAAAACTCCAAAATGCATACAAAGCACTCATACAAATTGCTTTATATGCATTTTGGATACAAAAACGTGCGTTATGTTTTTTTTTTTTTTTTTAAGCTCGTAACATACCAAAAAGTTCAAACATGCGAAACGCTCTTTATGGAGAAACAGAGCAACGTTGCCAAAAACGTGTTTTGGGTTTTTTTTTTTTTCCAGCATGCTGGGTACCAAAATAACAAAACACATGCAAAGTATCCTATTTGAGTTAACGAAACGGCATTCCCAGAGATGTGTCATTTCTGTGTTTTTTTAGCATATTAGCCACAAAAAAAAAAAAAAACTATAAAAACATTGAAAACACTCTATATCGGAAAATAAAACATTATCAAAAACACGTCTTTTGAGTGTTTTTGAGCTTCTTCCGTACCAAAACAGAACAGAACAACATTACCAAAAAATGTGTTTCTTCATTGTTTTTGAGCTTGTAAGGTAACAAAACACCAAAGTCCATGATAATCACCCGATATGGGGAAACGAAGCGATATTAACAGAAACGTGTGTTATAATTGTTTTTTAACTTCTGTACCAAAACGCTAAAAACACGTGAATATCACTATATTGAGAAACAGAACAGCATCATCAAAAACTTGTATTATGAGTGCTTTTCTCAATGTTAGGTACCAAAATGCTAAAATGCATATAAAGCACCCTATAAGAAGAAACAGAATGATATTACAAAAACCTGTATTATAAGTGTTTTTACCAAAACGTTAAAGTGCATGCAAACTCCCAATAAGGCAAAAACAAATAACAATGACAAAAACGTGTCTTTTGAACGTTTTTCAGCTTCTTAGTACCAAAACGCGGAAACGCATACAAAACGTTGTTCATGGAGAAACAAGTACATAACCGAGAATTTGTCTTTTCATTGTTTTCCAACTTGTTGGGTACCAAAACGTGAAAATGCATGCAAAGCACCCTATTTGGGTAGCGAATCGACATCACCAGGAACGTGTAATTTGTGTGATTTGAGCATATTAAGCACGAAAACGCTAGAAAGCAGAGGGAAACAAAGCAACATTATCAACAACGTGTCTTTTAAGAAATCTTAAGCTTCTTACGTACCAAAACGATGAAACATATGTAAAACACCCTTTAAGGTGAAACAAAACTATATTAAGAAAAACGTGTGTTTTGAGTGTTTTTTGAGCTATTTAGGTAACAAACGCCAAAATGCATCCAAAGTATCCCTTACTGGAAATGAAACGATATTAACAGAAACGTGTGTTATAAGTGTTTTTCAACATTATTGATACCAAAACACTAAATTACGTGAATAGCTCTCTATATCGAAAAATAGAACAACATTACCAAAAACGTGTATTATGAGTGTTTTCGCCATGTTACGTACTAAAACGTCAAATGCAGACAAGCACCCTATATGACAAAAAAAAAAAAAAAGATTACTAAAATGGTGTATTATGAGTGTTATTAAGATTGTTAGGTACCAAAACGCCAAAATGCACGCAAATTACCCTATATGTGAATAGCAAACAACAATACCAAAAGCATCTTTTCAGTAGTTCCAGCTTATTATTTAACAACCCTCCAAAATATATACAAATAACCCTATCCGTGGTTAGAAGACGACATTCTCAGAAAGGGTGTTTTTTGAGGATATTAGGCACCAAACGGTAAAAAGGAAGAAAATCATTCACTATAAAATATCAAAACTGTGTATTTTGTGTTTTGTTTTTTTAAGCTTATTACGTACCAAAACGCTAAAACACGTGTTAAATACCCTTTAGAGAGAAAATGAACATTACCAAAAACGTATGATTTGGGTGTTTTCCAGATTGTTAGGTTTAGGTATTAAAACGCCAAAATGAATGATTTGATATGTCTAAAGGAAACAATATTAACAGAAACGTGTATTATGAGCGTTTTTTTTTATCTTCTTATGTACCAAAATGCTAAAACACATGAATCTATATGGAGAAACAAAACAACATTATAACTATGTTATGTGCCAAAACGCCAAAATGCATACAAAACACCCTACATAGAGAAATCAGAACATTATCTAAAACATGTATTATAAGTGTTTTTAGCTTGTTATTTACCAAAACGCTAAAAGTGCATACAAAAAAAACCTTCATTTAGAAAGAAAAAAAAATGCGAAAAAAAGACCATATTGAGTGTTGTTGAGCTTCTTAGCTATCAAAACTGCAAAATGAATGAAATCACCATTTTAGTAGCCAAACGAGATTACCAAAAACAACTCTTTTTGAGTGTTTTTGAAAATCTTATGTACAAAAACGCTCTATATTGAAAAAGCAAACAATATAACCAAAAACATGTATTTTTAGTGTTTTTCAGCTTCTTCCTTTATAGAGAAACATAAAAACATTCTATAAAACGTGTTTATTGAGTGTTTTTGAGCTTCTTATCTACCAAAACTGCAAAATGCATGCAAAGCACGGAGCGACATTACCAGAAAGATATTTTTTGAGTGTTTTTGAGCTTCTTTTGTACCAAAACGCTAAACCGCGTGAAAAACACGTTTTATGGAAATACATTACATAAAAAAAAAGATGTGATTTGAGCGTTTTCCAGCTTGCTAGAAACCAAAACGTGAAATTCAATGGAAATATCACGGTATTGGATAATAAAGGATATTTAAAGAATATTAAGAGTATTTTCAGCTTCTTAGGTTAAAAAAAACGCTAAAAAAACGTCAATAACACACTATATCTAGAAACAGAACAACATTACCAAAAACGTCTTTTATAAGTTTTTGAGCTTCTTAGGTGCTAAATCACCAAAATGCATGCAAAGCACCCTGTATGTAATATATATATATATATATATATATATATATATATATATATATATATATATATATATATATATATATATATATATATATATATATATATATATATATATATATATATATATATATATATATATATATATATATATATATATATATATATATATATATATATATATATATATATATATATATATATATATATATATATATATATACAAAAACTTGTGTTTGAGTATTTTTGAGCGTGCTAGATAACTAATCGCCAAAATGCATGCAAAGTTTCAGATATGGGGAAAAGAAAAGATATTAACGCTGTTTTTCAGCTTCTTATGTAACGAAACGCTAAAACACGTAAATAGCATTATATATAAAGAAACAGAACATCATTACGAAAAACGTGTATTATGGGTGCTTTTCCCCATGTTAGGGACCAAAACGCCAAAATACATATAAAGCACCCTATATGAAGAAACAGAACGACATGATCACAAACATGTATTATGAATATTTTTGAGTTTGTTAGTTATCAAAACGCCAAAGTACATGCAAAGCACCCTATAGAAGAAGAAGAAAAAAAATATTACCAAAAACATATCTTTTGAGTGTTTTTCAGCTTCGTACGTACCGAAACTCTAAAAGGGATGGAAAACGCACTTTACTGAGAAATAGAACATTAAAAAAAAACGTGTGTTTTAAGTGTTTTTAAGTTAGGTACCAAAACGACAGAATGCATGTAGAATACCTTGTCTGGAGTAAATAAAAAAGATAGTACCTGCAACGTGCCATTTGGAAATTTTCGAGCAAATTAGACAACAAAAAGCTAAAAAGCATGGAAATAGCTCTATATGAGAAAAGAAAACAACATTGTCAAAAACGTTTCTTTTTATTGTTATTGAGAGTACAAAACACTAAAATGTGAGAAAAGAAACATTTATGGGAAACTTTAGCAAAAAATTCTTATCTCAGTCTTTTAACTTGTTAGTTACCCATATTGCATGCAAAGGACCCTATTTCAGGAAACGAAACGATATTAACAGAAACGTGTATTATGAGTGTTTTTATTTATTTTTTCTTTATGTACCAAAACACTAAAACACGTGAATATTACTCTATATGAGGAAAAAAAAAAAAAACCTTAACAAAACCAGTAGCAAAACATCACCAGAAACTTGTCATTTAGGTGTTTTGAGCATATTAGGCAGCAAAACGCTTAAAAAGCAAGGAAAACACCCTATATGGGAAAACGAGATAACCTTAACAAAATCGAGTGTTTTTGAGCTTCTTACGTACCAAAACGATAAAAGATGTCCGAAACAATATTAGCAAAAACGTAAGTTCTGAGATTTTTTTAGCTTGTTAGGTAACAAAACGCCAAAATGTATGCAAATTACCCTATATAGGTAAATGAAACGATATTAACATAAAGGTGTATTATGTCTTTTTTTCAGCTTCATAGATACCAAAAGTCTAAAACACGTGAATAATACTATATTTGCAGAAACAAAACAACATTACCAAAAGCGTACTTTATGAGTTTTTTTCCCCATTGATAGGTACCAAAACGCCTAAAAGCATAGTGAACACCATACATAAAGAAACAGACCAACATTACGAAAAACTTGTATGCTGAGTGTTTTTGAGCTTGTTAGATACAAAAACACCAAAGTGCATGCAAGACAACCTGTATAGGAAAAGCAATCAATATTAACAAAAACTTGTCTTTTGAGTGTTTTTCAGTTTCTTACGTACTAAAACTCTAAAACGCATGAAAAGCACCCGTTTTAGAGAAAGAGGACATTACTATAAACGCGTTTTTTGAGAGTTTTCCCGATCATTAGCTACCAAAACGCCAAATTGCAGACAGCACACTATTTGATGTAAAGAAATTATATTACCGGAAACGTGTCATTTCAGTGTTTTGAGCATATTAGAAACCAACCCCAACAAAAAAAAAATAAATAAATAAAAAAAAAAAAATATATATATATATATATATATATATATATATATATATATATATATATATATATATATATATATATATATATATATATATATATATATATATATATATATATATATATATATATATATATATATATATATATATATATATATATATATATATATATATATATATATATATATATATATATATATATATATATATATATATATAACATTGAAAACGTGTCTTTTGAATGTTTTTTGAGCTTCTTACGTACCAAATTTCTAAAAAGCGTGCAAAACATCCTTTATGGTGAAATAGAACATTACCAAAAATGTGTGTTTTGAGTCTTTTTGATCTTGTTGGGTACGAAAACGCCAAAATGCAACCAAATTAACGGACATTGACAAACTAAAAGTTATTAAGAAAAAATATTATTATGAGTGTTTTTTAATTTCTTATGTACGAAAACACTAAAACACGTGAATATCACTCTATATGGAGAAAAAAGCATTAACCAAAAAAATGGGTGTTTTCCTTATGTTAGGTACGACAATCTATACAGAATACCATATATGAAAAACAGAAAAACATTACCAAAAACGTATATTATAAGTGTTTTTGAGCTTCTTAGATAATAAAATACTGAAACACGTGATTAGTACATATATTTAGACGTTTTGGTTTCTAAAAAGCTGGAAAACGCTTAAATCATACGTTTTTGGTGATAAGTCCCGATAAAGGCTATTTATCGTTTTAGCATTTTGGAACGTAAGAAGCTCAAAAACACTCAAAAGACGCCATTTTGATCATGTTGTTTTGATTTCTATATAGAGTGTCTTCCATGCTCTTTAGAGTTTTGGTGCTAGCATTGAAAAGCACCGAAATAAAATGAAATGGATGAATTTTTGCGTATTG
Source organism: Scylla paramamosain (assembly GCF_035594125.1). Classification (NCBI taxonomy): domain Eukaryota; kingdom Metazoa; phylum Arthropoda; class Malacostraca; order Decapoda; family Portunidae; genus Scylla; species Scylla paramamosain. Next base: position 5,655,044 of record NC_087184.1, read on the forward strand.
GTACGTAATAAGCTTAAAAACATTCAAAATACACGTTTTTGGCAATAATATTTTGTTTCTCCATGAAGTTTCCTTTCCATGCATTTTAGTGTTTTGGTACGTAAACAGCTGAAAACATTCAAAACACACGTTTTTGTTTGTTTCTCTCGTATAGTTTACTTTCCATGCACTTTGGCGTTTTCGAAAACACTACTAATACATGTTTTTGTACCCTATATGAGGAAAGGAAAAGCGATTTCCAGAAAAGTGCCTTTTGAATGTTTATTGACGTGCTAGGCACCAAAACGCTAAAAAGCATGGAAAACACCCTATAAAGGAAAACAAAACTACTTTACCATAAACGTGTGTTTTCATTATTTTTTACTTTCTTACGTACCGAAACGCTAAATCGCATGAAAAAAAAAAAAAAAACATGGAGAAATAATATCAAAAACAAATATTTCGAGCGTTTCTGAGTTAGTTAAGTAGAAAAACGCCAAAATGAATATATAATATCTTAAATGGGAAAATGAAGGGACGTTACTAAAATGTGTACTATTGGTGTTTTTTTTTTACTTATTAGGTACGAAGTCGCTAAAATGCATGAATAACACTCTATATGAAATAACATTACCAAAAACGTAAATTTTCAGTGTTTTCACATTGTTATGAATGAAAACGCCATAATGCATCTAAGGCCCCCTATTTGGGGAAAGGATACGAAATTTCAGAAACGTATCTAAAATGTGTTTTTCAGCGTGTTAGGCACAAAAATGCTAAAAAGCATACAAATCACCTGATATGGGAATACAAAACAACATTAAGAAAACGTTTCTTTTGAGTGTCCTACTTACCAAAACGATAAAAAAAAAAAACATAGAAAACATCCTTTATGGAGAAACAGAATAACATTACCAAAAACAAGTATTTTGAGTGTTTTGTAAGATTGTTACGTAAAAAACGCCTAAATGAATCGAAAATACCCTATATGGGAAAATGAAGTCATTACGAGAAACGTGTATTATGAGTGTTTTTGACCTTCTTAGTATCAAAAGGGTAAAACGCATGAATAACATCCTATATGGAGAAATAGATATATGAAACGACATTAAAAACGCATGAAAATACCCTATATAGAGAAACAGAATACATTTACCAAAAACGTGTATTTTGAGTGTCTTTGAGCGTATTATGTACAAAATCGCCTATCATCAAACAAAACACCCTGCACATGGAAATTAAAGGACATTACGAGAAACGTTTGTTATGTTATTTTATTTATTACTTTCTTAAGTACCAAATCAGTAAAAAGCTTCAATAGTCCTCTGAAGAAAAAGAACAACCTTACCAAAAACGTGTATTTTTTTACATTGATAATTACCAAAACGCCAACATGCATGTAAAACAACCTATATGAAGAAACGAAACAAAATCACTAGAAACCTGTCTTTTGTTATTTTTTGAGCGTGTTAGGCACCAAATCAATAAGAAGCAACGAAATCACCCTATAGAGGAATACAAAACAACTTTACTAAAACGTGTCTTTAGAGTGTTTCTTTTTAGGTTCTTACGAACTAAAATGTCAAAACACATGCAAACACCCTGTTAGGTACCAAAGCACCAAAAAGACCCTATATGAGGAAATGAAAGGACATAACAAAAAACGTGTATTATGAGTTTTTTTTTTTCTAGCTTCTTAGGTACCAAAACGCTAAAATAAATGAGTAGCACACTGTGTGGAGAAAGAGAAACAAATTACCAAAATCGTGTAATTTGAATGTTTTTCACATTGTCAGGTAGCAAAACACCATAAAGCTTGCTTGCTATACGAGAAAATTTAACAATAATGTAAGAAATGTGTTTTTATGTGTTTTTCACATAAATGCTAAATAGCATGGAAAGCACCTTATATAGAAATGCAAAATAATAAGCATGTCTTTTAAGTGTTTTAAACATTTTACTTACCAAATCGCTAAAGCACGTGCAACAAACACGAATAACCTTACCAAACAGAAAAACCTTACCAAAAACGTGTATTTTGAGTCTTTTTGAGTCTGTTACGTACATCATATTAAAAATGCATGTAAAGCACCCTGTATGGGAAAACGATAGAACATTACGAGAAACGTGCATTGTAAGTGTTTTGAGTCTCTTAGGTACCAAACACTAAACCGCTTGAATGAAAATTGAATATATCCTATATTTCTTAATAGAGAAACAGAACATCAACAAAAACGTGTTTTTATGTTTATTATTTTTTTTACCTTGTTATGTACCAAATACATACGAAGCATCCTATATGGGGAAATAGAAAGATATTAGGAGAAAAAAAGTTTTATTACTGTTTTTGAGCTTCCTAAGTACCAAAACGCTAAAACGCATAAATAGCACCCTATATAGAGAAAAAGAACAACATTACCTGGAACCTTTATTTTGAGCGTTTCTCATATTATGTAGCAAAACATCATAATGCATGCAGATCCCTATATGAAGAAGCAAAACTATATTACAGGAAACGTGTCTTTTGAGTGTTTACTTGAGTGTTAGGAATCAAAATGCCAAAAAACATTGAAAGCACCCTATTTGGCAATATAAAATAACATTACCAAGAAAGTATCTTTAGAGTGTTTTGACCTTCTTACGTCCGAAATCGCTGAAACGCATGCAAAACAACCTTTACGGAGAAACAGAATAACTTTACCAAAAACTTGTATTTTGATTGTTTTTGTGCTTGTTAAGTATAAAAATGCCAAATTACACGCAAAGCATCCTACATGGAGAAAAAAAAGGACATTACGAGAAAAGTGTATTATGAGAGATTTTGAGCTTTTTAGGTACCAAAACTCAAAAACACGTGATTAGCACTTTATATGGAAAAAACAACTCTACCGAAAACTTTTACTTAAACTTTTTTTCATATTGTTAAGTACCAAAAGTCAAAATGCATTGGAAGCCCCCTTTATTGGGAAACGAAACGACATTATCATCAACGTGTCTTTTCAGTGTTTTTGAACGTGTTAGACACCAAAACGCTAAAAAAAGCATGGAAAGCGCTCAATAAAGGAATACAAAACAACATTACTAAAAACGTTTTTTATAGGTTCTTATCTACAGAAACGCTAAAACCCAAGCAAAATACCCTTTATGGAGAAGCGAAATAAATATTTCGTTGATAAATTACATTCAGGACAGTTAGAGAACATCCCTTACAGAAGAATAAGATCACAGAAAAATGGTCCTAAATGGATGACTGAGGTTAAAACACTACATAGGGCGAAAGAGAAGTATATATGAGATTAAAGACAGGGGAAGTGGTTTTAAGGCCATAATATAATGAATTAGAAAAGTCAGGAGTTTAACAAGGAAAGCTAAAAATAGTTATGAATTAAAGGTAGCCAGCCAAGCGAAGATGGACCCCAAGGGATTTTATCAAGCATATAAGACGAAGAATAGAGAAACAATAGTTCCTTAAAGACAGCAGAATGGGACCTGCTTAGTTGTTGGGAGGAGATTAGTAAAATTGTGAACGAGTATTTTTTAACTGTCTTTGCCCAGGAAAACATGCAGAATATGCCGAATAGTGAGAAGATATTTAGAGTAGAAGAGAATGAGAAGCTGACAGATATTACCATAACTAAAGAGATAGTGGAACAGTAGATAGATAAGCTGAAAAGTTCAAGTCACCAGGACCAGATGAAATATATTCCAGAATATTTAAGAATTGGAAAAAGCTTATAAGTAATCTGGATAAGGTCATGGCGAAGCGGCAGGCGACAGAGTGTTGTAATAAACGGCTCTAAATCCGAGTGTGGTCAAGTAATTAGTGGGGTGACAAAGGGATTATTAGTATTAGGGGCGATGTTGTTTGTAATATATGTCAGTGACTTGGTTAGTGGAATTAGTAGTGCTGTTAGTAAATTTGCGGATGACAAAAGAGTATGTACATTAATTAAGTCAGAATCGCATACCATTGCCTTGCACGCAGATTTGGATAGGATGAACGAATGGACAGACAGATGGCAAATCCAGTTTAATATTAACAAATGCAAAGCACTTAGAGTAAGTAGAAGAAACCCATACAGTAGTTACACAATGAACAACCAAGTTCTGGTAGGTTCAGGGTAAGAAAAATATTTGAGATTTAAAGTTAGCTCTGAACTCCGTCTAAGAAAGCAATGCAAAGAGGCCAGAAACAAAGCAAATAGTGTGTTATAATTCATTTTCAGGAGTGCTAAAAGTAAAACTCCCGAAGTAATATTAAAGTTACATTTAGCGCTGGTCAGACTTCATCTAGACTACGCTGTCCTATTCTGGTCACCACATCACAGGAAGGATAAAGGTCTATTAGAATCACTTCAAAGGAGAATGATTAAAAGGATACAGGGGATAAGGAGTATTCCTTACGAAGCGAGATTCAAGCTGTTAAATTTACATTCTTTAGAGAGACGTAGGTTAAGAGTGGACCTGAGAGAAGTCTTTAAGTGGTATATGGGTTATAACAAGGGGAACATAAGGAAAATTCTTAGAATCTGTAACCATGATAGAACAAGAAAAATAGAACATCAAGTTTTCAGGCTTGAGCTTGAAAACATGATGTTCAAAAAGGAAACAGGAAGGAATTGGTTTTCAAATACAGTAGTATATGATTGGAATGGACTTAGTAATCAAGCTGTTAGTGCTGAGGCATTTGGCACTGTAAGAGAAAATTACACATTTATAGATGGGGATGATAGGTGAAAATACGTAGGCATATTTCATACAAGTACTGCCACGTGTAGGCCTGATGCCTTCTTGCATATTTACTTATTTCTTTTGTTCTTATGTTCTTATTACCAAAAGCGTGTATTTTCAGTGTTTTTCAGCTCTTCCGTGAAAAATAAAATGCCAAAATGCATGCAAAGCACCCTAAATGAGGAAAAAAGGGACATTACGAGAAACGTGCATTATAAGTGTTTTTGAGATTCTTAGATACCAAAACGCTGAAACCCATGAATAACACTCTTAATTGAGAAACAGAACAACCTTACCAAATGCGTGTATTTTGAGTGTTTTTCACATTTTTGGTTACCAAAACCCCAAATTGCATACGAAACTAGTTTTATGTGGAAAGAAAAAAAAAAGGCATTTCCAGAAAAGTGTCTTTTGAGTGTTTTTGAGCGTGTTAGGCAATAAAGCCCTAAAAAGCAGGGCAATCACATTACATGGGAATAAAACCAACTTTTACCAAGAACTTGCCTTTAAGAGTTTTTCAGCTCCTAACACACAAAAAACGCTAAAACGCATGCAAAACACCCTTTATGAAGAAAAAGAATAACATTACCAAAAACATGTATTTTTAGTGTTTTTGATCATGTTACCTATAAAAACGCTTAAATACATGCAAAAACCCTATATTTGGGAAACGAAAGGACATTACGAGAAACGTGTATTATGAGTGTTATTAAAATCCTTAAGCACCAAAAAACTAAAACCCACAAATAACACTCTTTATAGAGAAACAAAAAAAAAAAGTATTTTATTTTTTTTTATTCTTCTTTCTAGGTACCAAGATGCCAAAATTCTGCCAAAATTCAGGGGAATTATGTGGAAAAAAGAACATTATCAAAAAAGTTAATTTTAGTTTTTTTTTCGGACAGCTATGTACCAAAACCTAAATTGCATGCAAAGCCACCTCAATAGGGAAATTAAACGACTTTACCAGAAACCTGTCTTTTGAGTGTTTTTCAGCATGTTAGGCACCAAAACAATAAATAATATGGAAGTCACTCTATATGGGAATCCAAAACAAAATCACTTAACACTTGTCTTTTCAGTGTTTTACGTAGAAACACGCTAAAACGGATGCAAACAAACCAATATGAAAAAATAGAATAACATTGCCAAAAATGTATATATTGAGTGTTTTTGAGCGAAAATGGATGCAAAGCACTCTATATTGGGAAACAAAAGGACATTACGAGAAACTTGTATAATGAGTGTTTTATAGTTTCACAACAATCACAATGCAAAAGTTTCTTAGATACCAAAATGCTGAAACTCATGAATAACACTCTTGATTGAGATACAGAACAACCTTACCAAATGCGAGTATTTTGAGTGTTTTTCACATTCTTAGTTACCAAAACACGAAATTGCATGCGAAACTAGGTTTATGTGGGGAAAAAATTATATTGCCAGAAAATGTCTTTTGAGTGTTTATGAGCGTGTTAGGCAATAAAGTACTTAAAAGAAGGGCGATCACATTACATGTGAATAAAACAAACTTTTACCAAGAACTTGCCGTTAAATATTTTTGAGCTCCCTACATACCAAAACGCTAAAACGAATGCAAAAAATCCTTTATGGAGAAACACAATAACATTACAAAAAACATGTATTTTGAGTGTTTTTGATTATGGTACCTATAAAAACGCTTAAATACATGCAAAGAATCCTATGATTGGGAAACGAAAGGACATTACGAGAAACGTGTATTATAAGTGTTTTTAAGTTACTTAAATACCAAAAAGCTAAAAACCACAAATAACACTCTTTCTAAAGAAACCCCCCCGAAATGGGGGAGGAGGCAGTAGACATCTGCCGAAACGATAATTACTCCCAGTGAGGTCTAAAGCACTGTTCAGGGGGTGCTGTGAACTTATCATTAAACCCAGCTGTGACCTCACTGAACGTTTCCCTTTGTGTCTCACAACACAAGGGGGCAGTCACAGCCTGCCCTCTAAAGACAACTCTCTTCCTCCACACAAAACTACAAGCACCTAATAACACACACACCCTTCACTCAAAAATTTTAAAATCATGGCGACTCCTACACCAGCCTCGGAGTCCCCATCTGGGGAGGGGACCATAAATGTCCCCAGGTCGGACTGCCTTTCCGTCGACGACCCTAAGTGTCTTGACACCCCCCTCAACTTTTTCTTCATTAACTTCTGCAACATTCGCGGTCTAAGATCTAATTTTCAATCTGTAGATCACCACCTCTCCTCTTCTAAACCTCATCTTCTTTTCCTCACTGAAACTCAGGTGTCTGAGGCAACTGACAGTAGCCCCTTTTCTGTTCCCTCCTACTTTCTCTATCCTCATTTTCGATCCAAAGCTGGATGCTGCGTTTATGTGCGCAATGACTTAACCTGCTCTCGTGCCCACGCTCTTGAATCTTCCGAGTTTTCCACCATCTGGCTACGACTACAGAGTCATTCTCATACTAAATTTATCTGTGCTGTATACCTCTCTCCTAACTCCTCTGACTATAAGAAATTCTTTGACTACTTAACTTCCAAAGTGGAGCACATTCTGACCCTCTTCCCTTTTGCAGAGATCTCCATTCTTGGAGACTTCAATGTTCACCACCAGCTTTGGCTTTCCTCTCCCTTCACTGACCATCCTGGTGAACTAGCCTACAACTTTGCTATCCTCCATGACCTAGAGCAATTGGTGCAACACCCTACTCGTATTCCTGACCGTCTTGGAGATACGCCCAACATTCTTGACCTTTTCCTGACCTCTAATCCTTCTGCTTATGCTGTCACCCTTTCTTGTCCGTTGGGCTCCTCCGATCACAATCTCATATCTTTATCTTGTCCTATCACTCCAGTCCCTCCTCAGGATCCCCCTAAGCGAAGGTGCCTCTGGCGTTTTGCCTCTGCTAGTTGGGGGGACCTGAGGAGGTATTTTGCTGATTTTCCTTGGAATGACTACTGCTTCCGTGTCAGAGACCCGTCTTTGTGTGCTGAGCGCATAACAGAGGTGATAGTGTCTGGCATGGAGGCGTACATTCCTCACTCTTTTTTTCGTCCTAAACCTTCTAAACCTTGGTTTAACACAGCTTGTTCTCGTGCTATACATGATAGAGAGGTGGCCCACAAAAGGTACTTAAGCCTTCCATCACCAGAATTTCATGCACTTTATATTTCTGCCCGGAACCATGCCAAGTCTGTTCTCCAACTAGCCAAAAACTCCTTCATTAACAGAAAATGTCAAAACCTTTCAAGATCTAACTCCCCTCGTGATTTCTGGCATCTAGCCAAAAATATCTCCAATAACTTTGCTTCTTCTTCTTTCCCTCCTCTACTTCAACCAGATGGCACCACTGCTATCACATCTATTTCTAAAGCTTAACTCTTTGCTCAAACCTTTGCTAAAAAGTCTACCTTGGACGATTCTGGGCTTGTTCCTCCCTCTCCTCCACCCTCTGACTACTTCATGCCAGGTATTAAAATTCTTCGTAATGATGTTTTCCATGCCCTCGCTGGTCTAAACCCTCGGAAGGCTTATGGACCTGATGGGGTCCCTCCTATTGTTCTCCGAAACTGTGCCTCCGTGCTTGCACCTTGCCTAGTCAAACTCTTTCAGCTCTGTCTGTCAACATCTACCTTTCCTTCTTGCTGGAAGTTTGCCTACATTCAACCTGTTCCTAAAAAGGGTGACCGCTCCAATCCCTCAAACTACCGTCCTATTGCTTTAATTTCCTGCTTATCTAAAGCTTTTGAATCTATCCTCAACAGGAAGATTCTTAAACATCTATCACTTCACAACCTTCTATCTGATCGCCAGTATGGGTTCCGTCAAGGCCGCTCTACTGGTGATCTTCTGGCTTTCCTTACTGAGTCTTGGTCATCCTCTTTTAGAGACTTTGGTGAAACTTTTGCTGTTGCCTTGGACATATCAAAAGCCTTTGATAGAGTCTGGCACAAAGCTTTGATTTCAAAACTACCCTCCTACGGTTTCTATCCTTCTCTCTGTAACTTCATCTCAAGTTTCCTTTCTGACCGTTCTATTGTGTGCTGCTGTGGTAGACGGTCACTGTTCTTCTCCTAAATCTATTAACAGTGGTGTTCCTCAGGGTTCTGTCCTGTCACCCACTCTCTTCTTATTATTCATTAATGATCTTCTAAACCAAACTTCTTGTCCTATCCACTCCTATGCTGATGATACCACCCTGCACTTTTCCACGTCTTTTCATAGACGTCCAACCCTTCAGGAGGTAAACATATCACGCAGGGAAGCCACAGAACGCCTGACTTCTGATCTTTCTAAAATTTCTGATTGGGGCAGAGCAAACTTGGTATTGTTCAATGCCTCAAAAACTCAATTCCTCCATCTATCAACTCGACACAATCTTCCAGACAACTATCCCCTCTTCTTCAATGACACTCAACTGTCCCCCTCTTCTACACTGAACATCCTCGGTCTGTCTTTTACTTATAATCTGAACTGGAAACTTCACATCTCATCTCTAGCTAAAACAGCTTCTATGAAGTTAGGTGTTCTGAGACGTCTCCGCCAGTTTTTCTCACCCCCCCAGCTGCTAACTCTGTACAAGGGCCTTATCCGTCCATGTATGGAGTATGTTTCACATGTCTGGGGGGGTTCCACTCATACTGCTCTTCTAGACAGGGTGGAATCAAAAGCTTTTCGTCTCATCAACTCCTCTCCTCTAACTGACTGTCTTCAGCCCCTCTCTCACCGCCGCAATGTTGCATATCTAGCTGTCTTCTACCGCTATTTTCATGCCAACTGCTCTTCTGATCTTGCTAACTGCATGCCTCCCCTCCTTCCGCGACCTCGCTGCACAAGACTTTCTTCTTTCTCTCACCCCTATTCTGTCCACCTCTCTAACGCAAGAGTTAACCAGTATTCTCAATCATTCATCCCTTTCTCTGGTAAACTCTGGAACTCCCTGCCTTCTTCTGTATTTCCACCTTCCTATAACTTGAATTCCTTCAAGAGGGAGGTTTCAAGACACTTATCCACCAATTTTTGACCACTGCTTTGACCCTTTTATGGGACTGGCATTTCAGTGGGCATTTTTTTTTATTAGATTTTTGTTGCCCTTGGCCAGTGTCCTTCCTACATAAAAAAAAAAAAAAATGTAGACAAGCACCCTATATAACAAAAAAAAAAAAAAAATGACTAGAATGGCGCATTATGAGTGTTATTAAGATTGTTAGGTACCAAAACGCCAAAATGCACGCAAATTACCCTATATGTGAATAGCAAATAACAATACCAAAAACATCTTTTCAGTAGTTCCAGCTTATTAGATACCAACCCTCCAAAATATATACAAATCACCCTATCCGGGGTTAGAACACGACATTCCCAGAAACGTGTCAAAAGGGTGTTTTTTGAGGATATTAGGCAACAAACGGTAAAAAGGAAGAAAAACATTCATTATAAAATATAAAAACTGTGTATTTTGTGTTTTTTTTTTTAAGCTTCTTTTTTTATTATTATTATTAAACATAACGGAGAAGGCAGAGTGGGACGAGCGCAAGCGCTATAAGTTGCCAGATGACAACCCCCACCCACCTTGACCGTAGAAAGAAGAAAGGAAAAGCAATTAGCACAATAGTAGGATGAAATCAGAGCAGGAGGAGAAAATAGGTTAAACAATTATAAAGAACGCCTCAACGAACTGAGAATTATTAAAACTCAAAAAAAAATCAACAAAAAAAATCAACAATTCTGACTTATTTAATATATGTCAGACAACACGAGTAAATGTAGTATAACTACTTAAAACTTGATGGTATAAAATCACAGGTATAGTTACATAATTTATCACAAGTATAGCTGCAAAAGCAACCAGAGTTTAATTGACTAGACTCTTCAAGATTTTGTTCGAAGCAGACTTGAATTTTTGCACATCACTCGCAGTGCATGTGCCCTCGTCAAGCATGTTCCAAAGTCTTACAGCACAAGGAACAAAGCTTCGCTGAAACTGACTGGTGTGACACCTAACCTGCTGTAAGCAGCGCGCATGTGAATTTGACGCAAGTCGAGTGTTTCTGGTGGGCACAAATGCGTTTGGGATGGAGGCATTCAGCGGGTGAAGCTGGTTGGCATGGATCTTATAATATAAGCAGTGTCTGCATGCTATATTATAGCATGCAGACACTGCTGACATTGCGTCGGTGACCAAGATCCCAAGCTGCTTCGCCACCACAGAGGAACCTAGCGGAGGAGACAACTCTGTCAATGAGACGGAGGTGGGACACAGCTGCGGAAGACCACACAGGAGCACAATACTCCAGCAGTGGAAGAATAAAACACCGCAAGCAGCTGGCAGAGATAGACTGGTCACCAAAAATCCGGTAAGCCTTCCTCACAACGCCAAGCTTTTGCGAGGCAGAACTGACAAAACGCCTGATGTGACGTTCTTACGTACCAAAACGCGAAAACACGTGTTAAATACCTTTTACAGAAAAAATAAACAACATTACCAAAAACGTATGATTTGTGTGTTTTCCAGATTGTTAGAGTTAGGTATTAAAATGCCAAAATGAATGATTTGATATATCTAAAGGGAACGATATTAACAGAAACGTGTATTATGAGCGTTTTTTTTTTTTTTAGCTTCTTATGTACCAAAACGCTAAAACACATGAATAGGAATCTATAAGGAGAAACAGAACAACATTATATATATAAAAAAAAAAAAAACGTTTATTATGGGTGATTTTCTCTATGTTAAGTGCTAAAACGCCAAAATGCATACAAAACACCCTACATAAAGAAATCAGAACATTATCTAAAACGTGTATTATAAGTGTTTTGAGCTTGTTATTTACCAAAACGCTAAAAGTGCATACAAAAAATCCTTCATGGAAAAAGAAAAAAAATGCAAAAAAAGACCATATTGAGTGTTGTTGAGCTTCTTAGCTATCAAAACTGCAAAATGAATGAAATCACCATTTTAGTAGCCGAACGAGATTACCAAAAAAACAGCTCTTTTTGAGTGTTTTTGAAAATCTTATGTACCAAAACGCTCTATATTGGAAAAGCAAACAACATAACCAAAAACACGTATTTTTAGTGTTTTTTTCAGCTTCTTACTTACCCTTTATAGAGAAACAGAAAAAAAAAACATTGCATAAAACGTGTTTATTGAGTGTTTTGAGCTTCTTATCGACCAAAACTGCAAAATGCATGCAAAGCACGGAGCGACATTACCAGAAAGATATTTTTTGAGTGTTTTTGAGCTTCTTATGTATCAAAACGCTAAAGCGCGTGGAAAACACGTTTTATGGGGATACATTACAAAAAAAAGTGTGATTTGAGCGACTTCCAACTTGTTAGGAACCAAAACGTGAAATTCAATGAAAATATCAAGATATTGGATAAAAAAAAAAAAAAAGATATTGAAAGGGTATTATGAGTGTTTTCAGCTTCTTAGGCTAAAAAAAAAAAAACGCTAAAAAACGTCAATAGCACACTATACCTAGAAACAGAACAACATTACTAAAAACGTCTTTTATATGTTTTTGAGCTTCTTAGGTGCTAAATCACCAAAATGCATGCAAAGCACCCTGTATGGAAAAAAAAAATATATATATATATATATATATATATATATATATATATATATATATATATATATATATATATATATATATATATATATATATATATATATATATATATATATATATATATATATTAAAAAAAATGTGTCGAGTGTTTTTCAGCTTACGTACTAAAACGGTAAAACGCATGGAAAACACTTTGTGGAGAAAAAAAAATACCAACAATGTGTATTATCAGCGTAATAAGTAGTACAACGCCAAAATGCATGCACAGCGCCATATATGAAGTAACGAAACGATATTTCCAAAAACGTGTCATCTAGGTGTTTTTTTTAGGGTATTAGGCACCAAAACGCTAAAAAAAACAAAACATGGAAAATACCCTACATAGGAAAACGAAACAACTTCGACAAAAACGTGTCCTTTGTGTGCTTTTGAGCTTCTTACGTACCAAAACGATAACAATTTATGAAAAAAAAGCAGAACAATATTAGCAAAAAACGTGTGTTTGAGTGTTTTTGAGCTTGTTAGATAACTAATCGCCAAAATGCATGCAAAGTTTCAGATATGGGGATAAGAAAAGATATTAACGCTGTTTTTCAGCTTCTTATGTAACGAAACGCTAAAACACGTAAATAGCATTCTATATGAAGAAACAGAATATCATTACGAAAACGTGTATTATGGGTGCTTTTCCCCATGTTAGGGACCAAAACGCCAAAATACATATAAAGCACCCTATGTGAAGAAACAGAACGACATGATCACAAACATGTATTATGAATATTTTTGAGTTTGTTAGTTATCAAAACGCCAAAGTACATGCAAAGCATCCTATAGAAGAAGAGAGAGAAAAAAAACATTACCAAAAACATATCTTTTGAGTGTTTTTCAGCTTCGTACGCACCGAAACTCTAAAAGTGATGCAAAACGCACTTTACTGAGAAATAGAACATTAACAAAAACGTGTGTTTTAAGTGATTTTAAGTTAGGTACCAAAACGACAGAATGCATGTAGAATACCTTGTCTAGAGTAACTAAAAGATAGTACCTGCAACGTGCCATTTGGAAATTTTCGAGCAAATTAGGCAACAAAAAGCTAAAAAGCATGGAAATAGCTCTATATGAGAAAAGAAAACAACATTGTCAAAAACGTTTCTTTTTAGTGTTTTTGAGCGTACAAAACGCTAAAATGTGAGCAAAGAAACATTTATGGGAAACTTTAGCAAAAAATTCTTATTTCAGTGTCTTTTAACTTGTTAGGTACTAGACCCCATATTGCATGCAAAGAACCCTATTTAAGGAAACGAAACGATATTAACAGAAACGTGTATTATGAGTGTTTTAATTTTTATTTTTTTATGTACCAAAACGCTAAAACACGTGAATATTACTCTATATGAGAGAGAGAAAAAAAAAAAACATTAACAAAACCAGTAGCAAAACCACCAGAAACTTGTCATTTAGGTGTTTTGAGCGTATTAGGCAGCAAAACGCTAAAAAAAGCAAGGAAAACACCCTATATGGGAAAACAAGATAACATTAACAAAATCGAGTGTTTTTGAGCTTCTTACGTACCAAAACGATAAAAGGCGTCCAAAACAATATTAGCGAAAACGTATGTTCTGAGATTTTTTTTAGCTTGTTAGGTAACAAAACTCCAAAATGTATGCAAATTACCCTATATAGGTAAAAAAAAAATGATATTAACATAAAGGTGTATTATGTCTTTTTCAGCTTCATAGATACCAAAAGTCTAAAACACGTGAATAATACTATATTTGCAGAAACAAAACAACATTACCAAAAGCGTACTTTATGAGTTTTTTTTTCCCATGATAGGTACCAAAACGCCTAAAAGCATAGTGAACACCATATATAAAAAAAAAAAAAACAGACCAACATTACGAAAAACTTGTATGCTGAATGTTTTTGAGCTTGTTAGATACAAAAACACCAAAGTGCATGCAAGACAACCTGTATAGGAAAAGCAATCAATATTAATAAAAACTTGTCTTTTGAGTGTTTTTCAATTTCTTACGTACTAAAACTCTAAAACGCATGAAAAACACCCTTTATGGAGAAAGAGGACAATATTACTATAAACGCGTGTTTTGAGAGTTTTCCCGATCATTAGCTACCAAAACGCCAAAATGCAGACAACACACTATTTGATGTAAAGAAATTATATTACCGGAAACGTGTCATTTGAGTGTTTCGACCATATTAGAAACCAACCCCACAAAAAAAAACAAAAAAAAAAGAACATGGAAAACACTCTATATAGGAAAAAAGAAATATAACATCGAAAACGTGTCTTTTGAATGTTTTTGAGCTTCTTACGTACCGAATTTCTAAAAAGCGTGCAAAACATCCTTTATGGTGAAATAAAACATTACCAAAAATGTGTGTTTTGAGTGTTTTTGAGCATGTTGTGTACGAAAACGCCAAAATGCACACAAATTAACGGACATTGAGAAACGAAAAGTTATTAAGAAAAAATATTATTATGAGTGTTTTTCAACATCTTATGTACGAAAACACTAAAACACTAAAACACGTGAATATCAACACACGCCATCGTGGCGTAACGGGTAGCGCTCCTGACTGGGAGGCGGAAGGTCCCATGTTCGATCCCCCAGTAGGTGTTTGTTATTCTGTGGCGAAGCTCCTGCCAAAGATGTATATCGTATGCAGTTCAATCATGTCCACACTATGAAAGTGGTGAAGCTATGTAAATGGTGCAGCTTCTGCCAAAATAGTATATCGTATGCATTTCAATCATGTCCACACTGTAAAAGCGGTGAAGCTGCTGCCATAGATGTTTATCGTATACCATGTAAATCAAGACCCCTTCAGCAACTATCACTGTATTGTCTGCTGCCTCTTGATAAATAAACCTGATATTATTATTATTATTATTATTATTATTATATCACTCTATATGGAGAAAAAAGCATTAACCAAACAAATGGGTTTTTTCCTCATGTTAGGTACGACAATCTATACAGAATACCATATATAAAAAACAGAACATTACCATAAACGTATATTATAAGTGTTTTTGAGCTTCTTAGGTAATAAAATACTGAAACACGTGATTAGCACATCCATTTAGGCGTTTTGGTTTCTAAAAAGCTGGAAAACGCTTAAATCATACGTTTTTTGGTAATGTCTCCCGATAGAGGCTATTGTGCACGCGTTTTAGCATTTTGGAACGTAAGAAGCTCAAAAACACTCAAAAGACACCATTTTGATAATGTTGTTTTGATTTTTATATAGAGTGTCTTCCATGCTCTTTAGAGTTTTGGTGCCTAACGCTGAAAATCCCCGAAATAACATTTTTTTTCTGGGAATGTCGTCTCTTTACCCTATAGAGGGTGAAATGGATGAATTTTTGCATAATGGTACGTAATAAGCTGAAAAACATTCAAAATACACGTTTTTGGCAATATCATTCTGTTTCTCCATGAAGTTTCTTTTCTAAGCATTATGGTGTTTTGGTACGTAAAAAACTGAAAACACTCAAAAGACACGTTTTTGTTTGTTTCTCCAGCATAGCTTACTTTGCATGCACTTTGGCGTTTTCGAAAACACTACTAATAAATGAGGAAAAGAAACGCGATTTCCAGAAAAGTGCCTTTTGAATGTTTATTGGCGTGCTAGGCACCAAAACGCTAAAAAGCATGGAAAGCACCCTATAAAGGAAAACAAAACAACTTAACCAAAAAACGTCTGTTTTCAGTGTTTTTGAGTTTCTTACCTACCGAAACGCTGAATCGCATGGAAAAAAAAAAAAAACATGGAAAAATAATATTATCAAAAACAAATATTTCGAGTGTTTTTGAGTTAGTTTAGTAGAAAAACACCAAAATGCATATATAGTATCTTAACTGGGAAAATGAAAAGACGTTACTAAAATGTGTACTATTGGTGTTTTTTTTTTTTTTTAACTTATTAGGTACGAAGTCGCTAAATTGCATGAACAACACTCTATATGAAATAACATTACCAAAAACGTATATTTTCAGTGTTTTCACATTGTTATCAATGAAAACGCCATAAAGCATGTAAAGCCCCCTATTTGGGGAAAGGAAATGAGATTTCAGAAACGTGTCTAAAATATGTTCTTCAGCGTGTTAGGCACAAAAATGCTAAAAAGCATACAAATCACCTGATATGGGAATACAAAACAACATTAAGAAAACGTTTCTTTTGAGTGTCCTACGTACCAAAACGATAAAAAAAAAAAAAAACATAGAAAACATCCTTTATGGAGAAACAGAATAACATTACCAAAAACAAGTATTTTTAATGTTTTATAAGATTGTTACATAAAAAACGCCTAAATGAATCGAAAATACCCTATATGGGAAAAATCAAAAGACATTACGAGAAACATGTATTATGAGTGTTTTTGACCTTCTTAGTATCAAAAGGGTAAAACGAAAGAAAAACGCTCTATATGGAGAAAAAGAACAATATTGCCAAAAAAAAAACGTGCATTTTGAGTGTTATGACATTGTTAGTTACCAAAAAGCCAAAATGCATGCAAAGACCCATATATAGATATATGAAACATCAAAAACGCATGAAAATACCCTATATGGAGAAACAGAATACATTTACCAAAAACGTGTATTTTGAGTGTCTTTGAGTTTATTATGTACAAAATCGCCTATCATCAAACAAAACACCCTGCATATGGAAATGAAAGGACATTACGAGAAAAGTTTTTTTTTTTTTATTACTCTCAAGTACCAAATCAGTAAAAAGCTTCAATAGTGCTCTGAAGAAAAAGAACAAACTTACCACAAACGTGTATTTTTTTTACATTGATAATTACCAAAATGCCAACATGCATGTAAAGCAACCTATATGAAGAAATGAAACGAAATCACTAGAAACTTGTCTTTTGTTATTTTTTGAGCGTGTTAGGCACCAAATCAGTAAGAAGCAACGAAATCACCCTATAGAGGAATACAAAACTACTAAAACGTCTCTTTAGAGTGTTTTTTTAGGTTCATACGAACTAAAATGTCAAAATACATGCAAACACCCTGTTAGGTACCAAAGCACCAAAAAGAGCCTATATGAGGAAATGAAAGGACATGACAAAAAACGTGTATTATGATTTTTTTTTTTTTTCAGCTTCTCAGGTACCAAAACGCTTAAATAAATGAGAAGCACACTGTATGGAGAAAGAGAAAAACATTACCAAAATCGTGTAATTTGAATGTTTTTTTTTTCACATTGTCAGGTAGCAAAACACCATAATGTTTGGTCGCTATACGAGAAAATTAAACAACAATGTAAGAAATATGTTTTTCTGTGTTTTCCAGCTTGTTAGGCACGAAAACGCTAAATAGCATGGAAAGCACTTTATATAGAAATGCAAAATAACATTACTAAAAGCATGTCTTTTAAGTGTTTTAAACTTTTTACGTTCCAAAATGCTAAACCACGTGCAACAAACACGAATAGCTCTACCAAATAGAAAAACCTTACCAAAAACGTGTATTTTGAGTGTTTTTCAGTCTGTTACGTACAACAACTTAAAAATGCATGTAAAGCACCCTGTATGTGGAAACGATAGGACATTACGAGAAACGTGCATTATCAGTGTTTTGAGTCTCTTAGGTACCAAACACTAAACCGCCTGAATGAAAATTGAATATGTCCTATATCTCTTAATGCAGAAATTTAACATCACCAAAAATGTGTTTTTTAGTGTTTTTTTTTTTTACCTTGTTATGTACCAAAACGTCAAAAAACATACGAAGCATCCTATATGGAGAAATAGAAAGACATTAGGAGAAACAAGTTTTGTTAGTGTTTTTGATCTTCCTAAATACCAAAACGCTAAAACGCATGAATAGCACCCTATATAGAGAAAAGGAACAACATTAGCTAAAACCTTTATTTTGAGCGTTTTTCACATTTTGTAGCAAAACATCATAATGCATGCAGATCCCTATATGAAGAAGCAAAACTATATTACAGGAAACGTGTCTTTTGAGTGTTAACTTGAGTGTTAGGAATCAAAATGCTAAAAAGCATTGAAAGCACCCTATTTGGCAATATAAAATAACATTACCAAGAAAGTATCTTTAGAGTGTTTTTGACCTTTTTACGTCCAAAATCGCTGAAACGCATGCAAAACAACCTTTATGGAGAAACAGAATAACATTACCAAAAACTTGTATTTTGATTGTTTTTGTGCTTGTTAAGTACAAAAATGCCAAATTACACGCAAAACATCCTACATGGAGAAAACAAAGGACATTACGAGAAAAGTGTATTATGAGAGATTTTGAGCGTTTTAGGTACCAAGACTCAAAAACACATAATTAGCACTTGATATGGAAAAACAACTCTACCGAAAACTTTTACTTAAACTCTTTTTTATATTGTTAAGTACCAAAAGACAAAATGCATTGGAAGCCCCTTTTATCGGGAAACGAAACGAAATTATCATCAACGTGTCTTTTGAGTGTTTTTCAACGTGTTAGAAACCAGAGCGCTAAAAAGCATGGAAAGCACTCTATAAAGGAATACAAAACAACATTACTAAAAACGTGTTTTATAGGTTCTTATGTACAGAAACGCTAAAACCTATCCAAAACACCCTTTATGGAGAAGCGAAATAAATATTTCGTTGATAAATTACATTCAGGAAAGTTAGGGCAGAATGATCCTAAATGGATGACTGAGGTTAAAACACTACATTGGGCGAAGGAGAAGTATATATGAGATTAAAGACAGGGGAAGTGGTTTTAAGGCCATAATATAATGAATTAGAAAAGTCAGGAGTTTAACAAGGAAAGCTAAAAATAGTTATGAATTAAAGGTAGCCAGCCAAGCGAAGATGGACCTCAAGGGATTTTATCAGGCATATGAGACGAAGAATAGAGAAACAATAGTTCCTTAAAGACAGCAGAATGGGACCTGATTAGTTGTTGAGAGGAGATTAGTAAAATTGTGAGCGAGTATTTTTTAATTGTCTTTGACCAGGAAAACATGCAGGATTTGCGGAATAGTCAGAAGATATTTAGAGTAGAGTAGAGTAGAGTAGAGGATGAGAAGCTGACAGATATTACCATAACTAAAAGAGATAGTGGAACAGGAGATAGATAAGTTGAAAAGTTCAAGTCACCAGGACCAGATGAAATATATTCCACAGTATTTAAGGAAAGGAAAAAGGTTATAAGTAATCTGTTAGTTTCTGTCCTTAGGAAATCACTTTAGTCATGTGAGGTATCGGTAATTTGGAGGCAGGCGAATATAGTACCTACCTTTAAGAAAGGAGATAAAACTTTAACGTCTAACCTGTCAGCTTAACTTCTGTTGAATGTAAAATAATGGAGTCAATAATAGCGAAGAACATTTAAGAGCATTTAGACAAACATAACTTGATAACTCAGTTACAGCACGGCTTCTGGAATGGGGAGTCTTACCTGAGAAACTTGGTAAGTTTATACAGTAAGGTTTACAAGGCGGCAGATAATGGTGATAGTTATGGCATCCTATATCAGGACTTTAGTAAAGCGTTTGACAAGGTACCCCATCAGAGGCTACTGAGAAATGTTAGGGCGCACGAGAGAGATAAGGTGTTTAGATTGGATAAGGTCATGGCTAAGCGTCAGGCGACAGAGTGTTGTAATAAACGGCTCTAAATCGGAGTGGGGTCAAGTAATTAGTGGGGTGACAAAGGGATTATTAATATTAGGGCCGATGTTGTTTGTAATGTATGTCAATGGCTTGGATAGTGGAATTAATAGTGTTGTTAGTAAATTTACGGATGACACGAGAATATGTAGATTAATTAGGTCAGAATCGCATACCATCGCCTTGCAGGCAGATTTGAATAGGTTGAACGAATGGACGGAAGGATGGCAAATGCAGTTTAATGTCAACAAATGCAAAGCACTTAGCGTAAGTAGAAGAAACCCACACAGTAGTTACACAATGAACAACCAAGTTCTGGTAGGTTCAGGGTAAGTAAAAGATTTGAGATTTAAGGTTATATCTGAACTCCGTCTAAGAAAGCAATGGAAAGAGGCCAGAAACAAAGCAAATAGTGTATTAAGATTCATTTTCAGGAGTGCTAAAATTAGAACTCCCGAAGTAATATTAAAGTTACATTTGGCGCTTGTCAGACTTCATCTAGACTACGCTGTCCAATTCTGGTCACCACATCACAGGAAGGATAAAGGTCTATTAGAAACAGTACAAAGGAAAATGACTAAAAGGATACAGGGGATATAGTATTCCTTACGAAGCGATATTCAAGCTGTTAAATTTACATTCTTTAAAGAGACGTAAGTTAAGAGTGGACCTAATAGAAGTCTTTTAGTGGTATATGGGTTATGATAAAGGGAACATAAGGAAAATTCTTAGAATCTGTAAATATGATAGAACAAGAAAAACGGGTTCAAGCCAGAAAACTTGATGTTCAAAAAAGAATTTGTTCTCAAATAGAGTAGTAGATGATTGGAAAGGACGTAGTAGTAATCAAGCTGTTAGTCCTGAGGCATTTGGGAACAGTAAGAGAAAATTACACATTTATGGATGGGGATGATAGGTGTAAATAGGTAGGAATATTTCATACAAGTACTGCCACTTGTAGGCCTGATGCCTTCTTGCAGATTTTCTTATTTCTTATGTTCTTATGTTCTTATTACCAAAAGCGTGTATTTTCAGTGTTTTTCAGCTATTACGTGAAAAAAAATGCCAAAATGCATGCAAAGCACCCTATATGAAGAAAAAGAGCGACATTACGAGAAACGTGCATTATGAGTGTTTTTGAGATTCTTAGGTACCAAAACGCTGAAACTCATGAATAACACTTTTAATTGAGATACAGAACAACCTTACCAAATACGTGTATTTTGAGTGATTTTTGACATTCCTAGTTACCAAAACCCCAAATTGCATGCGAAACTAGCTTTATGTGAAAAAAAAAAGACATTGCCAGAAGAGTGTCTTTTGAGTGTTTTTGGGAGTGTTAGGCAATAAAGCACTAAAAAGCAGGGCAATCACATTACATTAGAATAAAACCAAATTTTACCAAGAACTTGCCTTTAAGTGTTTTTGAGCTCCTTACATATTGAAACGCTAAAATGCTTGCAAAACACCCTTTATGGAGAAACAGAAAAACATTACCAAAAACATGTATTTTGAGTGTTTTTGATCGTTACCTATAAAAACGCTTAAATACATGCAAAGAACCCTATATTTGGGAAACGAAAGGACATTATGAGAAACGTGTATTATGAGTGTTTTAAGTTCCTTAAGTACCAAAATGCTAAAACCCACAAATAACACTCTTTATAAAAAAAATAAATAAATAAATAAAAAAAATAGCAATTTTTCTTTTTTTCTGTTATTCATCTTCATAGGTACCAGGATGCCAAAATTCTGGCAAAATTCAAGGAAATTATATGGAAAAAAGAACATTATCAAAAAAGTTAATTTTAGATTTTTTTCGGACTGTTATGTACCAAACCCTAAAGTGCATGCAGAGCCACCTATATATGGAAATTAAACGACTTTACAAGAAACCTGTCTTTTGAGTGTTTTTTAGCATGTTTGCCACCAAAACGATAAATACCATAGAAGTCACTCAATATATGAATCAAAAACAAAATTACTGAAAAACTTGTCTTCTCAGTGTTTTACGTAGAAAAACGCTAAAACGGATGCAAACCAACCAATACGAAGAAATAGAAAAACATCACCAAAAACGTATATTTTGAGTGTTTTTCAACTTGTTACCTCCAAAAAACGCGAAAATGCATGCAAAGCACTCTATATTGGGAAACAAAAGGACATTACGAGAAACGTGTGTAATGAGTGTTTTATAGTTTCACAAGATCCACAAGGCAAAAAACACAAAAACTCGTATATATGGAGAAGTTTCTTGTATACCAAAATGTTGAAACTCATGAATAAAACTCTTAATTGAAAAACAGAACAACCTTACTAAATGCGTGTATTTTGAGTGTTATTTCACATTCTTAGTTAAAAAAAAAACGAAATTCCATGCGAATATAGCTTTATGTGGGAAAAAAATGACATTACCAGAAAAGTGTCTTTTGAGTGTTTTTGAAAGTTTTAGACAATAAAGCACTAAAAAGCAGGGCAATCACATTACATGGAATAAAACCAACGTTTACCAAGAACTTGCCTTTAAGTGTTTTTCAGCTCCTTATATGCGCTAAAACGAATGCAAAACACACTTTATATAGAAACAAAATAACATAACCAACAACAGGTATTTTTAGTGTTTTTTAATCATGTTATCTATAAAAAAAACGCTTAAATACATGCAAAGAACCTTATGTTTGGGAAAGGAAAGGATATTACGAGAAACGTGTATTATGAGTGTTTTCAAGTTCCTTAAGAACCAAAAAGCTAAACCCCACAAGTAACACTCTTTATTAAGAAAAAATAAATAAATAAATAGAAAAACAGGAATTTTTTTATTTTTTTTATTCATCTTCATAGGTACCGAGATGCCAAAATTCTGGCACAATTCAGGGAAATTATGTGATATAAGATCATTATCAAAAAAGTTAATTTTAGCTTTTTTTTCGGACTGTTATTTACCAAACCCTAAAGTACATGCAAAGCCACCTACATGAAGAAATGAAACGACTTTACCAAAAACCTGTCTTTTGAGTAATTTTCAGCTTGTTAGGCATCAAAACGATAAATAATATAGAAGTCACTCTATATGAGAATCCAAAACAAAATACTGAAAACGTGTCTTTTCTCTGTTTTAGGTAGCTATAAAAAAAAAAAAAACGCTAAAACGGATGCAAACCAACAAATATGAAGAAATAGAATATTACCATAATGGTATATTTTGAGTCTTTTTAATCTTGTTACCTACAAAAAACGCGAAAAAGGATGCAAAGCACTCTATATTGGGAAACAAAATGGACATTACGAGAAACGTGAATAATGAGTGTTTTATAGTTTCACAAGAACCACAAGGCAAAAAACGCGAAAACTCGTATATATGGAGAAGTTTCTTAGTTACCAAAACGCTGGTACTCATGAATAACACTCTTAAATGAAAAACATAACAACCTTAAGAAATGCGTGTATTTTGAGTATTTTTCACATTCTTATTTACCAAAACCCCAAATTGCATGCAAAACTAGCTTTATGTTGGTAAGAAATGACATTACCAGAAAAGTGACTTTGGGTGTTTTTGAGCGTGAGAGACAATAAAGCACTAAAAAGCAGGGCAATAACATTACATGGGAATGAAACCAACTTTTACCAAGAACTTTCCTTTAATTTTTTTGAGCCCCTTACATACCAAAACGCTAAAACGAATGCAAAACACCCTTTATGGAGAATTAGAATAACATTACCAAAAACATGTATTTTGAGTGTTTTTGATCATGCTACCTATAAAAATGCGAAAATACATGGAAAGAACCCTATGTTTGGGAAACGAAAGGACATTACGAGAAACATGTATTATGAGTGTTTTTATGTTCCTTAAGAACCAAAAAACTAAATCTCACAAATAACACTCTTTATAAAGAAAAATAAATAAATATATATAAAAACGGCAATTTTTTTTTTTTTGTTATTCATCTTCATAGGTACCGAGATGCCAAAATTCTAGGAAAACTCTGGGCAATTATGTGATAAAAAAAAATATTATCAAAAAAGTTAATTTTAGCTTTTTTTTTTTCGGAATGTTATGTACCAAACTCTCAAGTGAATGCAAAGCCACCTACATGAGGAAATTAAACGACTTTACGAGAAACCTTACTTTTCAGTGTTTTTCAGCATGTTAGGTAGCAAAACGATAATAACATGGAAGTCACTCAATATGGGAATCCAAAACAAAATTACTGAAAACGTGTCTTTTCAGTGTTTTACGTAGAAAAACGCTAAAAAGGATGCAAACCAACCAATATGAAGAAACAGAATAACATTACCAAAAATGTATATTTTGAATGTTTTTGAGCTTGTTACCTAAAAAAAATGCAAAAATGGATGCAAAGTATTGCAAAACAAACGTGTATAATGAGTGTTTTATAGTTCCACAAGAACCAAAAGGCAAAAAACGCAAAAACTCGTGTACCTAGAGAAGTTTCTTAGATACCAGAATCATGAAACTCATGAATAACACTTTTAATTGAGAAACACAATTATCTTACAAAATGTGTGTATTTTGAGTGTTTTTCATATTCTTAGTTACGAAAATCCCAAATTACATGCGAAACTAGCTAGTTTCCTAGATACCAAAATGCTGAAACTCATGAATAACACTCTTAATTGAGAAACAGAACAACCTTACTAAATGCGTGTATTTTGAGTGCTTTTCACATTCTTAGTTACCCAAAACCCAAATTGATTGCGAAAACAGCTTTATGTGGTAAAAAAAAAAAAAAAGACATTTTCAGAAAAATGTCTATTGAGTGTTTTTGAAAGTGATAGGCAGTAAAGCACTAAAAAGAAGGGCAATCACATTACATGGGAATAAAACCAATGTTTACCAAGAACTTGCCTTTAAGTGTTTTTGAGCACCTTATATACCAAAATGCTAAAACGCATGCAAACACATTCTGTGGAGAAACAGAATAACATTACCAAAAACATATATTTTGAGTGTTTTTGATCATGTTACCAATAAAACGCTTAAATACATGCTAAGAACCCTATTTGTGGGAAACGAAAGGACTTTACGAGAAACGTGTATTATGAGTGTTTTTAAATTCATTAAGTACCAAAAAGCTAAAAGCCACAAATAACTCTCTATTGAGAAAAAAAATAAATAAAATAAAAATAAATAAAAAAATACGATAATTTTTTTTACTTTCTTATTCATCTTCACAGGTACCGAGATGCCAAAATTCGAGCAAAATTCATGAAATTTTGTGAAATAAGAACATTATCAAAAAAGTTAATTTTAGGGTTTTTTTTATCTCAACTATTATGTAGCAAACCCTAAGGTGCATGCAAAACCACCTATATGGGGAAATCAAACGTCTTTGCCAGAAAACTGTCTTATGAGTGTTTTTCAGCATGTTAGGCACCAAAAAGATAAATAACATGGAAGTCACACTAGATGGGAATCCAAAACAAAATTAGTGAAAACGTGTCTTTTCGGTGTTTTACGTAGAAAAACGCTAAAAAGGATGCAAACTAACAAATATGAACAAAAAAAAAAATAGAATAACATTACAAAAAATCTATATTTTGAGTGTTTTTGAGCTTGTTACCAACAAAAAAGGTGAAAATGGATGCAAAGCACTCCCTATTGGGAAACAAAAGGAAATTACGAGAAACGTGTATAATGAATGTCTTATTATTTTCGAGCAAAAGAACTTGTGGTTCATAAGAACCACAAGGCAAAAAGCGCAAAAACTCTTGTATATAAAGAAGTTTCTTAGATACCAAAATGCTGAAACTCATGAATAACAATCTTAATTGAGAAACAGAAGAATCTTACCAAAAGCGTGTATTTTCAGTGTTTTTCACATTTTTAGTTAGCAAAATCCCAAATAGCATGCGAAACTAGCTTTATTAGGGAAAAAATAATGACATTACCAGAAGTGTCTTTTGAGTGTTTTTGAGCGTGCTAGGCAATAAAGCACTAGAAAGCAGGGCAATCACATTACATGGGAATAAAACCAACTTTGACCAAGAACTTGCCATTATGGGTTTTTGAGCTCCTTACATACCAAAGCGCTAAAACGCATGCAAAACACTCCTTTATGGAGAAGCAGAAAAAACATTACAAAAAACATGTGTTTTAAGTGTTTTTGATCATGTTACCTATAAAAACGCTTAAATACATGCAAAGAACCCTATCTTTGGGAAACGAAAGGACATTACGAGAAACGTGTATTATGGCTGTTTTTAAGTTCCTTAAGTACCAAAACGTTAAAACGCACAAATAACACTCTTTAAAGAGAGAAAAAAAATTTCTGCCGAAATTCAGGGAATTTATGTGGAAAAAAGAAAATGATCAAAAAAGTTAATTATAGCTTTTTTTCGGATTATTATTTACCAAACCCTAAAGTGCATGCAAAGCCACCCATATGAGGAAATTAAACGACTTGACCAGAAACCTGTCTTTTCAGTGTTTTTCAGCATTTTAGGCAAAAAATAAAATTACTGAAAACGTGTCTTTTCAGTGTTTTACGTAGAAAAAACGCTAAAACGGTTGCAAAGCAACGAATCTGAAGAAATAGAATAACATTACCAAAAAGTCTTTTTGAGCTTTTTACCTACAAAAAAACGCTTAAGTGCATGCAAAGCCACCTATATAGGGAAGTTAAACGACTTTACCAGAAACCTGTGTTTTCAGTGTAAAAGCACTCTATATTGGGAAGAAAAAAAGGACATTTAGAGAAACGTGTATAATGATTGTTTTATAGTTTCACAAAAACCACAAGACAAAGAACGCAAAAACTCGTGTATATAGAGAAGTTTCTTACATACCAAAATGCTAAAACTAAAAAATAACACTTTTAATTAAGAAACAGAACTACCTTACCAAATGTGTGTATCTTGAGAGTTTTTCACATTCTTAGTTACGAAAATCCCAAATTACATGCGAAACTAGCTTTATGTGGGAAAAAAATATATATTACCAGAAAAGTGTCTTTTGAGTGTTTTTGAGCGTGATATGCAATAAAGCACTAGAAAGCAGAACAATCACATTACATGGGAATAAAACCAACTTTTACGAAGAACTTGCCTGTATGTGTTTTTTTTTATCTCCTTACATACCAAAACGCTAAAACGCATGCAAAACACCCTTTATGTAGAAACAGAGTAACATTTCCAAAAACATGTATTTTGAGTGCTTTTGATCATGTTATTTATAAAAACGCTTAAATACATGCAAAGAACCATATGTTTGGGAAACGAAAGGATATTACGAGAAACGTGTATTATGAGTGTTTTTAAGTTCCTTAAGTACCAAAAAAGCTAAAACCCACAAATAACACTCTTTGTAGAAAAAATAAATAAATAAAATATTTTTTTTATTTTTATTTTTTTTGTTATTGATCTTCATAGGTACTAAGATGCCAAAATTCTGGCAATATTCTTTGGGAATCTAAAAACAAAATTACTGAAAACGTGTCTTTTCGGTGTTTTACGTAGAAAAACGCTAAAACGTTTGCAAACCAACCAATATGAAAAAAATAGAATAACATTTACAAAAAGGTATATTTTGAGTGTTTTTGAGCTTGTTACCTACAAAAAAGGCGAAAATGGATGCAAAGCACTCCCTATTGGGAAAGAAAAGGACATTACAAGAAACGTGTATAATGAGTGTCTTATTATTTTCGGGCAAAAGAACTTGTGGTTCACAAGAACCACAAGGCAAAAAACCCAAAAACTCGTAAATATAAAGAGGTTTCTTAGATACCAAAATGCTGAAACTCATTATACACTTTTCTCGCAATGTCCCTTTGTTTCCCAATATAGAGTGCTTTGTATCAATTTTTGCGTTTTTTTTTGTAGGTAACAAGCTCAAAAACTCTCAAAATATACATTTATTGGTAATGTTTTTCTGCTTCTTGATATTGGTTGGTTTGCATAAGTTTTAGCGTTTTTCTACGTAAAAGACTGAGATTACACGTTTTCAGTAATTTTCTTTTGGATTCCCACATAGAGTGAGTTCCTTATTATTTATCGTTTTGGTGCCTAACATGCTGAAAAACACTCAAAAGACAAATTTCTGGTAAGGTCTTTAATTTCCTCATATGCGAGGCCTTGCATGTCTTTTGAGTGTTTTTGAGCGTGTTACGCAATAAAGCACTAAAAAGGAAGGGCAATCACATTACATGGGAATAAAACCAAATTTTAACAAGAACTTGCCTTTAAGTATTTTTGAGCTCCTTACATACCAAAACGCTAAAACGCATGCAAAATACATTTAATGGAGAAACACAATATTATTACGAAATATATGTATTTTGAGTGTTTTTGATCATATTATCTATAAAAACGCTTAAATACATACAAAGAACCTTATGTTTGGGAAACGAAAGAACATTACGAAAAACGTGTATTATGAGTGTTTTTTGAGTTTTTTCAGTACCTAAAAGCTAAAAACCACAAATAACACTCTTTATTTAGAAAAAAATAATAAACAAAAAAAATGGGAATTTTTATTTATTTATTTTTTGTTATTCATCCTTATAGGTACCGAGATGCCAAATTCTGCCAAAATTCAGGGAATTTATGAGGAAAAAAAAAAATTACCAAAAAAGTTAATTATAGCTTTTTTTTTGGATTGTTATGTACCAAACCCTTAAGTGCATGCAAAGCCACCTATATAGGGAAGTTAAACGACTTTACCAGAAACCTGTGTTTTCAGTGTTTTCAGCATGTTAGGCACCAAAACGATAAATAATATGGAAGTCAGTCAATATGTGAATCCAAAACAAAATTACTGAAAACATGTCTTTTCAGTGTTTTACGTAGAAAAACGCTAAAGCAGATGGAAACCAACCTATATGAAGAAATAGAATAACATTACCAAAAAGATATATTTTGAGTGTTTTTGAGCTTGTTACCTACAAAAAAATGCAAAAATGCATGTAAAGCACTTTATATTAGGAAACAAAAGGACATTACGAGAAACGTGTATAATGAGTGTTTTATAGTTTTAAAAGAACCACAAGGCAATAAACGCAAAAACTCGTGTATATAGAGAAATTTCTTACATACCAAAATGATGAAATGCATGAATAACACTTTTAATCGATAAACAGAACTACCGTACCACATTGTGTATTTTGAGTGTTTTTCACATTCTTAATTACGAAAATGCCAAATTACATGCGAAACTACCTTCATGTGGGAAAAAAATGACATTACAAAAAAGTCTCTTTTTAGTGTTTTTGAGCGTGATATGCAACAAAGCACTAAAAAGCATAACAATCATATTACATGGGAATAAAACCAACTTTTACAAAGAACTTGCCTTTAAGTGTTTTTTAACTCCTTACATACCAAATCAGTAAAACGCATGGAAAACACACTTAATGGAGAAACAGAATAACATTACCAAAAACATGTATTTTGAGTGTTCCTGATCATGGACCCTATAAAAACGCTTAAATACATGTAAAGGACCCTATATTTGTATAACAAAAGGATATTACGAAAATCGTGTATTATGAGTGTTTTTAAGTTCCTTGTGTACCAAAAAGCTAAAACCCACAAATAACACTCTTTATAGAGAGAAAAAAAAAAACATTTTTATTTTATTTATCTTCATAGGTACCGAGATGCCAAAATTCTGGCAAAATTCATGGAAATTTTGTAAAAAAAAAAATCAGTATAAACAAAAATAATTTTAGCTTTTTTCTGGAGTTATATACAAACCCTGAAGTGCATGCAAATCCACCTATATGGGGAAATTACACGACTTTACCAAAAACCTGTCTTTTGAATGTTTTCAGCAATTTCAACAATATTACTGAAAACGTGTCTTTTCAGTGATTTACTTAAAAAAACGCTAAACCGGATGTAAACCAACCAATATGAAGAAATAGAATAACCAAATTACCAGAATTACCAAAAAGATATATTTTGATGTGTTTTTGAGCTTGTTACCTACAAAAAAATGCAAAAATAGATGGAAAGCACTTTATATTGGCAAAGAAAAGGACATTACGAGAAACGTGTATGAGTGTTTTATAGTTTGACAAGAACCACAAGGTAAAAAACTCAAAAACTCGTGTACATAAAAAAGTTTCTTACATACCAAAAAGATGAAACTCATGAATAACACTTTTAATTTTGAAACAAAAATACCTTACTAAATGTGTGTATTAGAAAAGTTTCTTACATACCAAAATGCTGAAACTCATGAATAACACTTTTAATTAAGAAATAGAACAACCTTATTAATGCCTGTGTTTTGAGTCTTTTTTTTCACATTCTTAGTTACCAAAACCACAAATTCCATGCAAAACTAGCTTTATGTGGGGAAAAAAAATGATATTACCAGAAAAGTGTCTTTTGAGTGTTTTGAGCGTGTTAGGAAATAAAGCAATAAAAAACAGGGCAATCACATTACATGGGAATAAAAACAACTTTTACCAAGAACTTGCCTTTAAGTGTTTTTGAGCACATTACATACCAAAATGCTAAAACGCATGCAAAACACCTTTTATGGAGAAACAAAATAAAATTACCAAAAACATATATTTTGAGTGTTTTTGATCATGTTATCTATAAAACGCTAAATACACGCAAAAACCTTATGTTCGCGAAACGAAAGGACATTACGAGAAATGTTTATTATAAGTGTTTTTAAGTTCCTTAAATACCAAAAAGCTAAAACCCACAAATAACATTCTTTATTTAGAAAAAAAAGTAAGAAAATAAAAAAAAATAGGATTTATTATTTATTTTTTTTGTTATTCATCTTCTTAGGTACCGAGATGCCAAAATTCTGGGAAAATTCAGGGCTATTATATGATCAAAGAAAACTATCAAAAAAGTTAATTTTAGCTTTTTTTTGGACTCTTATTTACCAAACCCTAAAGTGCATCCAAAGACTCCTATATGAGGAAATTAAACGACCTTACCAGAAATCTGTTTTTTGAATGTTTTCCACCATGTTAGGCACCAAAACGATAAATAATAAGGAACTCACTTTTATATGAGAATCCAAAACAAAGTTGCTGAAAACGTGTTTTTTTTATGTGTTTTACGTAGAAAAACGCTAAAACGGATGCAAACCAACCAATATCAAGAAATAGAAAAACATTACCAAAAAGGTATATTTTGAGTGTTTTTGAGCTTGTTACCTAAAAAAAAACGCGAAAATTGATGCAAAGCACTCTATATTAGAAAGCAAAAAGACTTTGTAAGAAAAGTGTATAATGAGTTTTTTATAGTTCAAAAGAACCAAAAGGCAAAAAACACAAAAACTCGTGTACATGAAAAAGGTTCCTAGATACGAAAATGCTGAAAATCATGAATAACACTCTTAATTGACAAACAGAACAACCTTACTAAATGCGTGTATTATGAGTGCTTTTCACATTCTTAGTTACCAAAACCACAAATTGCATACGAAAATAGATGTGTGGGAAAAAAAATGACTTTACCAGAAAAGTGTCTTTTGAGTGTTTTTGAGCGTGATAGGCAATAAAGCACAAAAAAATCAGGGCAATCATATTACATTGGAAAAACACCAATTTATACCAAAAACTTGCCTTTAAGTGTTTTTGAGCTCCTTATATACCAAACCGCTAAAACGCATGCAAAACAAACTTTATGGAGAAACAGAATAC
Source organism: Scylla paramamosain (assembly GCF_035594125.1). Lineage (NCBI taxonomy): Eukaryota > Metazoa > Arthropoda > Malacostraca > Decapoda > Portunidae > Scylla > Scylla paramamosain. The sequence continues at coordinate 5,686,635 of NC_087184.1, forward strand.
CATTACCAAAAACATGTATTTTGAGTGTTTTTGATCATGTTATCTATAAAAACGCTTGATAAAAATGCAAGAACATTATCTTTTTGAAACAAAAGGACTTTATGAGAAACGTGTATTATCAGTGTTTTTTAAGTTCCTTAGGTACCAAAAACCTAAAACCCATAAATAACACTCTTTATCTAGAAAATAAAAAAAAAAAATTAAAAAATTAAAAAAATAGGAATTTTTTTTTTTTTTTTTTGTTATTCATCTTCATAGGTACCGAGATGCAAAAATTCTGGGAAACTTCAGGGCAATCATATGATAAAAGAATATTATCAAAAAATTTAATTTCAGCTTTTTTTTTCGGGCTGTTATTTACCAACCCTAAAGTGCATGCAAAGCCTCCTATATGAGGAAATTAAACGACCTTACCAGAAATCTGTGTTTTGAGTGTTTATTTAGCATGTTAGGCACCAAAACGATAAATAATAAGGAACTCACTCTATATGGGAATCCAAAACAAAGTTACTGAAAACGTGTCCTCTCAGTGTTTTACGTAGAAAAACGCTAAAACGGATGCAAAGGTACCAATATCAAGAAAAAGAAAAACGTTACTAAAAAGATATATTTTGAGTGTTTTGAGCTTGTTACCTACAAAAAACGCGGAAATTGATGCAAAGCACTCTATATTGGGAAACAAAAGGACATTGCAAAAAAAGTGTATAATGAGTGTTTTATAGTTCAAAAGAACCACAAGGCAAAAAACACAAAATGTCGTGTATATGGAGAGATTTCCTAGATACAAAAATGCTAAAACTCATGTATAACACTCCTAATTGAGAAACAGAACAACCTTAATAAATGCGTGTATTTTGAGTGCTTTTCACATTCTTAGTTACCAAAACCCCAAATTGCATGCAAAAATAGATTTGTGGGAAAAAAAAATGACTTTATCAGAAAAGTGTCTTTTGAGTGTTTTTGAGCGTGTTAGGCAATAAAGCACTAAAAAGCAAGGCAATCACATTACATTGGAATAAAACCAATTTTTAACAAGAACTTGCCTTTAAGTGTATTTGAGCTCCTTATATACCAAAACACTAAAATGCATGCAAAAAACACTTTATGGTGAAACAGAATAACATTACCAAAAACATGTATTTTGAGTGTTTTTGATCATGTTACCAATAAAAACGCTTAAATACATGCAAAGAGCCCTATTTTTGGGAAACGAAAGGACATTACGAGAAAAGTGTATTATGAGTGTTTTTAAGTTCCTTAAGTACCAAAAAAGCTAAAATCCACAAATAACACTCTTTATAGAGAAAAAAATAAATAAAGTATATATATATTTTTATTTTTCCTATTCATCTTCATAGGTACTAAGATGCCAAAATTCTGGCAATATTTTTTGGGAATCGAAAACAAAATTACTGAAAACGTGTCTTTTCGGTGTTTTACGTAGAAAAACGCTAAAACAGATGAAAACCAAGCAATATGAAGAAAGAGAATAACATTACCAAAGAGGTGTATTTTGAGTGTTTTTGAATTTGTTGCCTACAAAAAACGCGAAAATGGATGCAAGGCACTCCTTATTGGGAAAGAAAAGGACATTACGAGAAACATGTATAATGAGTGTCTTATTACTTTCGGGCAAAAGAATTTGTGGTTCATAAGAACTACAAGGCAAAAAACGCAAAAACTCGTGTATATAAAGAAATTTCTTAGGCACCAAAATGCTGAAACTCATGAATAACAATCTTAATTGAGAAACAGAACAACATTACCAAATGCGTGTATTTTGAGTGTTTTTATCACATTCTTCGCAAAACCCTAAATAGCATGCGAAACTAGCTTTATGTGGGACAAAAATGACATTACCAGAAGTATCTTTTCAGTGTTTATGAGCGTGTTAGGCAAAAAAGCACTAAAAAGCAGGGCAATCATATTACACTGGAATAAAACCAACTTTTACCAAGAACTTGCCTTGAAGTGTTTTTCAGCTCCTTACATACCAAATCGCTAAAACGCATGCAAAAAACTCTTTTGGAGAAGCAGAATAACATTACCAAAAACAAGTGTTTTGAGTGTTATTTTAACATGTTACCTATAAAAACGCTTAAATACATGCAAAGATCGCCATATTTGGGAAACGAAAGGACATTACGAGAAATGTGTATTATGAATGTTTTTAAGTTCCTTAAGTACCAAAACGTTAAAACCTACAAATAACAGTCTTTATAGAGAAAAAAATAAAAAAAATAAAAAAATAGCATTTTTATTTTTTTATTATTGATGTTCATAGGTACCAAGATCCCAAATTCTGCCAAAATTCAAGGAAATTATGTGGAAAAAACATTATCGAAAAAGTTAATTTTACTTTTTTTTTCAGAGTTATGTTCCAAACCATAAAGTGTATGCAAAGCCACCTATCTCATAAAATTTAACGACTTTACAAGAAACCTGTCATTTGAATGTTTTTCTGCATGTTAGGCACCAAAACGATAAATAATGTGAAAGTCACTCTATAAGGAAATCCAAAACAAAATTACTGAAAACGTGTCTTTTAAAAGATTTACGTAGAAAAACGCTAAAACGGATGCAAACCAACCAATATGAAGAAATAAAATAACATTACCCAAAAAGTATATTTTGTGTGTTTTTGAGCTTGTTACATAAAAAAAAAAAACGCGAAAATGGATGCAAAGCACTCTATATAAGAAAAAAAAAAAAGGACATAACGAGAAACGTGTATAATGAGTGTTTTATAGTTTCACTAGAATCACAAGGCAAAAAACGCAAACACTCGACTGTATGGAGAAATTTCTAAGATACCAAAATACTGAAACTCATGAATAACACTCATAATCAAGAAACAGAAAGACCTTACTAAATGCGTGTATTTTGAGTGTTTTTTTACATTCTTAGTTACCAAAACCCCAAATTCCTTGCGAAACTAGCTTTATGTGGGAAAAAAATGACATTACCAGAAAAGTGTCCTTGACTGTTTTTGAGCGTGTTAGGCAATAAAGCAGTAAAAAGCAGGGCAATCACATTACATGGGAATGAAACCAAATTTTACGAAGAACTTGCCTTTTAGTGTTTTTGACATGCATTTAGTAAGGTTGCTCTGTTTCTCAATTAAGAGTGTTATTCATGAGTTCCAGCATTTTGGTATATAGGAAACTTCTCCATATACACGAGTTTTTGCGTTTTTTGCCTTATAGTTTTTTTGAACTATAAAACATTCATTATACACTTTTCTCGCAATGTCCCTTTGTTTCCCAATATAGAGTGCTTTGTATCCATTTTCGCGTTTTTTTTTTTGTAGGTAACAAGCTCAAAAACACTCAAAGTATACATTTTTGGTAATGCTTTTCTGCTCCTTGATATTGGTTGGTTTGTATTAGTTTTAGCGTTTTTCTACGTAAAACACTGAGAAGACACGTTTTCAGTAATTTTCTTTTGGATTCCCACATAGAGTGAGTTCCTTATTATTTATCGTTTTGGTGCCTAACATGCTGAAAAACACTGAAAAGACAGATTTCTGGTAAGGTCTTTAATTTCCTCATATGGGAGTCTTTCCTTGTCTTTTCAGTGTTTTTGAGCGTGTTACGCAATAAAGCACTAAAAGCCAGGGAAATCACATTACATGGGAATAAAACCAAATTTTACCAAGAACTTGCCATTATGGGTTTTTAAGCTCCTTACATACCAAAACTCTAAAACGCATGCAAAATACATTTTATGGAGAAACAGAATAACATTACCAAATACATGTATTTTGAGTGTTTTTGATCATGTTATCTATAAAAACGCTTAAATACATGCAAAGAACCTTATGTTTGGGAAACGAAAGAACATTACGAGAAACGTGTATTATGAGTGATTTTTAAGTTCCTTCAGCACCGTAAAGCTAAAACCAACAAATAACACTCTTTAGAAAAAAAATAAATAAATAAAAAAATATAAAAAAAATGGGATTTTATCTATTTCTTGTTATTCATCTTCATAGGTACCGATATGCCAAAATTCTGCCAAAATTCAGGGAATTTATGTGGAAAAAAGAACATTATCATAAAAGTTGATTATAGTTTTTTTTTTTCCGGATTGTTATGTACCAAACACTAAAGTGCATGCAAAGCCACCTATATAGGGATGTTAAACGACTTTACCAGAAACCTGTCTTTTCAGTGTTTTTCAGCATGTTAGGCACCAAAACGATAAATAATATGGAAGTCAGTCAATATGTGAATCCAAAAGAAAATTACTGAAAACGTGTCTTTTCAGTGTTTTACATAGAAAAACGCTAAAGTGGATACAAACCATCCTATATGAAGAAATAGAATAACATTACCAAAAAGATATATTTTGAGTGTTTTTGAGCTTGTTACCTACAAAAAATGCAAAAATGGATGTAAAACACTCTATATTAGGATACAAAAGGACATTACGAGAAACGTGTATAATGAGTGTTTTATAGTTTTAAAAGAACCACAAGGCAATAAACGCAAAAACTCGTGTATATAGAGAAATTTCTTACATAACTAAATTAATAAATGCATGAATAACACTTTTAATCGATAAACAGAACTACCTTACTAAATTGTGTATTTTGAGTGTTTTTCACATTCTTAGTTACGAAAACACCAAATTACATGTGAAACTAGCATCATTTGGGAAAAAAAAATGACATTACCAGAAAAGAGTCTCTTGAGTGTTTTTCAGTGTGATATCCAACAAAGCACTAAAAAGCAAAACGATCACATTACATGAGAATAAAACCAACTTTTACGAAGATTTTGCCTTTAAGAGTTTTTTAACCTCTTATATACCAAACCGTTAAAACACATGCAAAACAAACTTTATGGAGAGACTGAATAGCATTACCAAAAATATGTATTTTGAGTGTTTTTGATCATGTTATCTATAAAAACGCTTAAGTATAGGCAAAGAACATTATGTTTGGGAAAAAAAAGAACATTACGGCAAACTTGTATTATGAGTGTTTTTTTTAAGTTCCTTAAGTACCAAAAAGCTAAAACCCAAAAATAACACTCTTTATTTAGAAAATAAAAAAATAAAAAATAAAATAGGATTTTTTTTTTTTTTTGTTATTCATCTTCGTAGGTACCGAGATACCAAAATTCTGGGAAAATTCAGGGCAATTATGTGATAAAAGAATATTATCAAAAAAGTTAATTTGAGTTTTTTTTTCGCACTTTTACGAGTATGTACCAAACCCTAAAGTGCATGCAAAGCCTCCAATATGAGGAAATTAAACGACCTTACCAGAAATCTGTGTTCTGAGTGTTTTTTAGCATGTTAGGCACCAAAACGATAAATAATAAGCAACTTACTCTATATAGGAATCCAAAACAAAGTTACTGAAAACGTGTCTTCTCAGTGTTTTACGTAGAAAAACGTTAAAACGAATGGAAACCAACCAATATCAAGAAATAGAAAAACGTTACGAGAAAGGTATATTTTGAGTGTTTTTGAGCTTTTTGCCTATAAAAAACGCGAAAATAGATGCAAAGCACTCTATATTGGGAAAGAAAAGGACAGTGCAAGAAAAGTGTAAAATGAGTTTTTTATAGTTCAAAAGAACCACAAAGCAAAAAAAACGCAAAAACTCGTGTATATGGAGAGATTTCCTAGATACCAAAATGCTGAAACTCATGAATAACACTCTTAATTGAGAAACAGAACAACCTTACTAAATGCGTGTATTTTGAGTGCTTTTCACATTCTTAGTTACGAAAACCCCAAATTGCATGCGAAAATAGATTTGTGGGGAAAAAAAATGACTTTACCAGAAAAGTGTCTTTTGAGTGTTTTTGAGCATGATAGGCAATAAAGCACTAAAAAGCAGGGCAATCATATTACACTAGAATAACACAAATTTATACCAAATACTTGCCTTTAAGTGTTTTTGAGCTCCTTATATACAAACGCATGGAAAACACACTTAATGGAGAAACAGAATAACATTACCAAAAACATGTATTTTCAGCGTTTTTGATCATGTTATCTATAATAACGCTTAAATACATGCAAAGAACATTATGTTTGTGAAACAAGAGGACATTACGAGAAAGGTGTATTATGAGTGTTTTTTTAAGTTCCTTAAGTACCAAAAAGCTAAAATCCACAATTAATACTCTTTATTTAGAAAAAAAAATTATGAATTTTTTTTTTTTTTTTTTTTATGTTATTCATCTTCATAGGTACCGAGATGCCAAAATTCAGGGAAAATTCAGTGCAATCATATGATAAAACAATATTATCAAAAAAGTTAATTTCAGCTCTTTTTTTCGGACTGTTATTTACCAACCCTAAAGTGCATGCAAAGCCTCCTATATGAGGAAATTAAACGACCTTACCAGAAATCTGTGTTTTGAGTGTTTTTTAGCATGTTAGGCACCAAAACGATAAATAATAAGGAAATCACTCTATATGGGAATCCGAAACAAAGTTACTGAAAACGTGTCTTCTCAGTGTTTTACGTAGAAAAACGCTAAAACCAATAGCAAAGCAACCAATAGCAAAAAATAGAAAAACTTTACTAAAAAGATATATTTTGAGTGTTTTTGACCTTTGTACCTATAAAAAACGCGAAAATTGATGCAATGCAAGTAGTAGGGAAATTGCCATGGGGGTCGCCCCCCTAAAAAGGCTTGCCACCTAGGTCCCCATTGCATGGGGACCTAGGTGGCAAGCCTTTTCAGGGGGGTCGACCCCCCCTGGCAATTACCCGGAGTGGCGATCCATTTCAGGATGGAGACCCTGGCTGTAAATAGGGTGTTGGGGGATGGGAGAGGGGAGGGGGGAGGCGGGGAGGGGGGGGAAGGATGGGGATCTCCCCCCCCCCAGGAGCGACTCTGATGGCATGCCATATTGCGAGTGGGGACCTCATCAAGTTGCAAATGGGGAACCTGGCAGCAATTTTCCGTAGACTTCAGTGGCAGTCCATTTCAGGATGGAGACCCAGGCTTGGGAAGGGGAGGGTGGTGATTCACGACGGCAACATCAAGGGGGGGGAGGGGGGGAAGGGGGGGAGCGGGACGGTGACGGCGACACTGACGGAGAGGTGGGGGGGCGTGCGTCCTTATCCTTCGGCGACGATGGAATGACTAAATGAATCAATGATGGTGGGTGGAAAATAATTGAGTGAAAGGGGGGGGGAGGGCGGGGGTGGACTGGCGGCCAGACGTGGAAGCCGCCCACACACACGTGTGGATAGGGGGCTCTGACGGCACTGCCGTGTAGGTCGCCATTTCACTCATGTGAATCCTCCGTCATCTTAGTACACCCTCCCCCCTCCGCCCCCATATGGTCAAGGTCATCGCGACTGCCCCACGAGGTCCCGTTACCTGTCCATCCTTTTTACCTGGAGGAAGCGTCTGTGGATGGTCGGAGCAGGTGGCGGCTACCTCGCACTTTCACCGATTTTTTTCTTTTTTTTGGGGGGGGGGCGGGAACGGGAAAGTTGAGGGCTATAGAATGGGCGGTCACGGGTCCTGGACGGTCTGTACCCTCCGACATCTCAGTACATTCCCCCCTATGGTCAAGGTCGTCGCGGCCGCCCCACGTGATCCCATTACCTGTCATCCTTTTACCTGGACGAGGCGTCCGTGGATATCCGGAGCGGGGCAGTTGTCTCTTCTACTTTCTCCGACCACCAGCTGCATGGCTGACGTAATACTTATGCCGGATGGCCTTATTATTATTATTATTATTATTATTATTATTATTATTATTATTATCATTATTATTATTATTATTATTACTATTATTATTATTATTATAGCCGGCACGTGTTCCCTCCGATATCTCAGTACATTTCCCTATGGTCAAGGTCGTCGCGACTATCCACGCTGTACCGCTATAATCTCCAGTCTGTCGACGTATATATGTCATGAAAAAGTAAAGTTTAAAGTCAGTCTGTTAGTTGACAGGGTTTAAAAAACATGTCGTTGAGAGATAGTGACGATATATACGTATACCTATCTTCTCTTGCAGGTGGTAGGTCATTTCCCAAAAACACAACAACAGAATTTGAAAACAGAATCTTACCCATTCATTTAGACACCGGCAGGGATTATGAAGTCGGCCTGTGTAATATTTTATTCCCTAAATATTTCTACTGCATTACGGAAGGGGATCCAAATTTCAGTATATCGTTCTATGGTCGGGTTAAGCAGTCAGACCTTGATATGTATGAATATAATATGTATACCTATCTACCGGAAAGGAATATCATCTCCAATTTTACCGATAAGAACATACCGGCCATAATTAAGGCGATTAATGGACAGATAGTGAGAGAACTTCAAGCAATCTTGAATGACTCCTTTAAGATCTATTTCCCTTACTCGGATATCATTTATTATGACCACGACTTGGAGCGGGTCGTTGTGAATAACGCGATTGTCCCTCCTAATGACGATCGTATTTACAGTGATATAAGTATAAAATTTGCATCGCATATAGCTCGCATTCTGGGTTTCAATCCAAATTTTCGCTACACCGTCTACTTTCAAAGATCTGGCGACGTCATTTCATCTTCCAGCGCGAGCGAAGCTTCCTCCTCATTACCCATAAAATTATTCGCTCAATACGTACCGCGAGCTGATGCAGGGACGGATTATATGTACGTTTATACCGACATCATTTCCCCCTCGCGATTTGGTAACCAACTAGTTAATATATTAGACGTCATACCACTCCCCGGCGACAGCACCAGTAAAGGTGCGTATTCAATTACGTATAAACCACTTTCTGTATCAACTATAGAGAGTGTGGCCATCAAAATTGCTAATCAAAGAGGCAAACCTATTCAGTTTGAAGATGGGGAAAACAGTGTTACTTGCGTGTTACATATAAGACCACGTTAACTTTGCGTCTCGGACGTAAAGTTTTGAAGAGAATCGATCAAGGTGGGAAAATGGGTGGAGTGGAGGATAATGAAACAGGCAGGTGTTGCCTACTTCCGAGACAAGTCACGCGCCTCGCGACCATCTGCGCGGAAAGATTCAGTGTTTCCCCGCGCGGCATGGCGGCCGGGCCAAAAGTGTTGACAATGTTATAGAAAAAAAAAGAAAAGAAAATGGGTGTTCACTGTGGAACAGCAGAGGCGCGGCTTTTATGTGAAGTGTGTGGGAGATGGCGCACTAATCCATCCTGCCCCTCATGTGTGGAAGACCAGTGTGATTTATGCGAGCGGTGTGGACTTCTGTTTCCACATCCACCACCAGAACACACCTGCGAAGTTGGCAATCCTGCTTCTTCTGGTAAGCATTATTACTTATTTTGGCGGGAATGTATAATAATAAAGATGAAATGACTGTCAGTCTCTACAAGTTTGAACTCTGAGCACATCTTCCTGTACAGTCTCACACTCGATTGAGGTTGGGCAGAACGGCGGCGTAGAAGGCACACGTCGGCGGGCGTCACAAGGCTGCATTCCACGCGGAGGCGGGGGAAGAGGTGAGAAAAAAAAAAAAATACTACAAATAATAAACCAATAAATACGGTGCCGCCGCCACTACTAATATTCTTTTTTTTAAGACTCGCCACGGCCGGGACCGAGTGGATTATCGGGGAACGTATTCAATTCTTCCGAGACTTCAAGTCCTTCACTACCTACACAAGGTAAATATCAATTCAATAATAATAATAATAATAATAATAATAATAATAATAATAATAATAATAATAAACTGTCGCTGCTATTTCTTTTTTTTCTTCCCAGACACGCCACAAGCGGAGGCGGACCACGATGAGCGCAGCATGGCAGGAGAGTCGGCGGATGCAGACCTTGAGGAGCGCGGGATGCCGGAAGAGCCGCGGTTAATTGACTCAAGGGAAAATTTTATGAGGAGCCTCACCAGACATCAATATGACATACCTGATCATGTAAGCAGAGATCCACTCGGTCTACTTACCGAATTAAGGGAGTTCTTTATACGGGAAATTAGATCATATTTCACGTCGCACGGCTCGCCAATCCCCCCTACCCTGAAAATATTTTCACACATTTCTCTGTTACTAGTGAAATTCTCTACCTTAGGCGAGGATGAACATCGAGTCATTCATATTGCTTTTAGAGCACGACTGATCACCTATCAAGATGTGCCTGACCTTGTTGATTTATGGATCCATCAGCTGAACAGTCGCTGGAAAGCCTTACCAGCGAGACCGAAGGATCTGGTTTTATCATTTCAAGAGTACAGAATTTTTCATCAACTATTGCTTACACGTCGCATGTAGTGGCATAGGAGATTATGTTGCTTATTCTAGAGGCGTGCGAGGTGGGAATGAAATTTTCAATCCTGATGGCCAACATTCATCCTGTGTTATTCAGTGTTTGGCGGCTTTCAGACTTCATGCTCGAGGTGTACCTTGGAAAAGAATTCCAAAAATATTACGGAGACGGCATGGCGGAGAGAAATACGTCACGCGCGGAAAAGTAGACAGTCCAGTGACTTGGGAGAACTTGAGTCAATTAGAAAGGTTAAATTGTCTGTCTCTGGATGTTTATACACTGACCAAAAGCGGTGAGATATACTATTTAACATTATCAAGAAAAGGCTCGCGGAAGTATAAAACTAAAGTCTCACTCCTTTTACTAGGCGGAAGACATATGACGCTCATTAAAGACGTGGAGAAGCTGCACCGGAAATTGACGAGAAGCTGTCCCACCCCAGAGGGTCATCAGTTTTGCAAAATATGTTTCAGCTCAGTTCCCAAGTCTGTCAGTTTGAGCGATCACGAGTGTCACTGCGACTTCACTCAAACTCTTCTCTTTCCAGGTGACGGTGAAAAAGTAAAATTAAAAAATTTTGCCTACACCTATCAGCCTGCATACTTAGCATTTTTTTATTTTGAAACTATGATAAAACCTAAGGAGAATAGGAGTGTGATAGCTGAACATGACCCAATTGGATACTCATATCTCATCATCAATAGGCATGGAGATGTCGTGGAAAAGAGAAGTTATTTCGGTGAAGATCCCGTGAATAATTTCATTGATAGCCTATCCAATGCTTGGGGGATCATCAAGGAAAGTGTAGTTAGCTATCCAATTAGCATGTCTGCGGAGGATGAAGACCACTTCAAACGTCAGCGTCACTGCGAGCTCTGCCATCAACCCTTTAATGTGAAAACCCCACCTCATAAACATCACGACCACTCATTACCACAAAATAATTACAAGGGGGCATTGTGCGCGCGATGCAACCTCCAGTGTCGTGACATGAGGAAATATCTCATCACTCTGGCACATAATATGAGCTTTGACGTCTCCTTAATCATAAAAGACTTTCACTTGCCAGAGTCGCACGTGGACATCCTTGCCAAGTCAGAATCGCATTTATTGAAAGTAAGGATTAAGGAATTGCAGTTTCAGGACACGCTTTCCATTATGAATGCTGGCCTCGGTCATCTCGCTCAGAGTCACGTGCAGGCGGGCTATAGCACGCGTTACGCCCAGGAAATGGTGAATTACCTCCCCGAGGATGTAAGGCGTGTAATTTGCACTCAAAAAACAGTTTCTTTGTTATGAGTACATCACCGACCTTGGCCGCTTAGAAGATCGACAATTGCCACCTCGCGAGGGATTTTATGACACGCTCAAGGGGAAGGCTCTGTCACCTGGAGAATATGAACACGCTCAAAGCGTGTGGAGTATGACATCCTGCCACACTTTAGGCGATTACATAAGACTGTATTGTGAGATTGATGTGGGATTATTAGCCGACACATATCTCAAATATAGATCATACCTGCATGAATTTTATGGGCTGGACATGGCACATTACGTGTCACTGTCTTCTTATGCTTATGACGCTTTTTTAAAGTCGACAGGCGTTCAACTTGATCCACCTTACGACCCTAACATGTATCACCTGATCAAAAGAAATGTACGAGGAGGCTTTGTAACTTGCGTCAGGCCACACCTGCAGTCAAACCACGAACCCGACGGTGGACCCGGCACCTATGTGTTTTATCTGGACTATAATTCATTATATGCAAGCGTTATGTGTTCCCCCCTGCCTATGGGTGACATCAAAAAACTTTCTCAGTCAGAGATGGATGATTTTTTTAAGTTGGCATCCAGAATCATGCGACAGATGGTGACGTCGGTTACTGGCTGCATTTGGACAGCTGTGACGTTTCCCCCGACGTGGCTCGGATGCCTCTGATTCCCTCTGTGCCTCGCACACATGACTATTACAGAAGATGACATCTTGCCGTACAGTAAAAGACTGTTAGAAGCTGAGGGTCGTAAGCTGGGGAGGAAAAATCGTAAACTCGTGGCCAGTCATAAGGGACTGAAAGATCATCTCATCAGTCTGGAATTGCTGCAACTTTTACTCTCACTTGGACTGGAAATACAATGTGTTCATGCTATATATAGCTTCAGACAGGCTCCATACCTGAAACCTTTCATAGAAAGGAACGTCGCTCAGCGTAAAAATGAGACGTGCGCCATTAAAAATCGCATTTGCAAACTGATGTTAAACGCAGTTTATGGTAGATCCATGTTATCTAAAGTGAAGTATGGCCTCCAACAGAAATTAGTGACAAAAAGAAAGTCTTTCCTGAAGTATGCAAGAAATCAATCCTTTAAAAGAGTCCACCAATTAGGCGAGGACCGAGTCATATGTGTCAACAGTAAGAATACGATTAAAATCAGGCAGCCAAATTACTTGGGATACCATATTTTAGAAGTGGCAAAGAAGTACATGTACAACTTTTGGTATCGTGTCATCAAAGCTAATTATGGGAAGAGAGCTAAATTAGCTTATAATGATACTGACAGTTTCATTTTCAGTCTGCACATACCTACAAACTTAAATGATGAACTGAAACCTGGACCCATGGCAAATTTTCTCGACACCAGTAACTTTGCTTCAGATCACCCGTGTTTTAATGGGGAGCGGAAGGGTCAACTAGCCTTGCTGAAATCTGAAACCAGATCCACGCTCATCAAAGAGGCGATTATATTAAAGCCAAAGATGTATTCGCTGCTGTTGGAAGATGACAAGCAAGTATCTCGAGGTAAAGGCATTCCAACTCACCTTCAGCAAAATATATTGCATCAGCAGTATAGGGAAACACTTAATAATGTCGCATGTGGGATGGTAGATTGCTATAATATCAGGAATGTGAAAGGACAAATTTGTACCACTCATATGCGAAAGCGTACGTTGTCACATTTTGACGACAAGCGCTTTCACGTCGATGGCTATACCTCAAGGGCGTATTATCACCCCGATAATGATCCGCGGGAAAGAGATGTGGAGAATGAGATGGAAGAGGAGGTGGCGGTGGATGTGGGGGAGGTGGAGGTGGATGAGGAAGAGGAGGAGGAGGAGGAGGAGGAAGAGGAAGAGGGGGAGGAAGAGGGGGAGGATGGGATAATGAGTGGTCTGTGGCGTGATCGGGAGAGACTTTCCGCGACATTATTCACATCGTGATTAAGGGGTAGAGAAAGAGGGGACGCAGCTGCTAGCAGCTGCCCTTCATGTAATGTAAAAAAAACATTTGCACTGACCACGTAGGCTAAGGAAGAGGGGGAGGTGAAGGATGGGTTAATGAGTGGGCTGTGACGTGATCGGGAGTAGCCTTCCATGACATTATTGACGTCATAATTAAGGGTGGAGAGAGACCGCGGCCGCTAGCAGCTGCCATTCATGTAATGTAAGAACATTTGTTTTGAGTATGGGGTTAAGGAGAGGAATGAGGGGATTTGTTCATGTACTGTAAGAACATTTGTACTGTCCACGTGGGATAAGGAGGATGAGGAGGAGGAGGCGGAAGAAGAGGAGGTAATGTAAGAACATTTGTACTTTGGTAGGTTAAGGAGAGGGAGGAGGAATTTGAGGAAGAGGTGTGGGTGGGGGGAGATCCATGTCATAATTAGAAGGCAGGGATGAGGATGCAGCTGGGAGTTTAGTTATGCTGTTACCTACATGACCATATAAATAAAGGTTAAGCAATAAATACTGTAAACATATCGTAGCGTCTTTTAGTAACCCTCTGAACTTAACATGGACAAGGCATTTAGCGAAGAGATGCTGAATCTCTTCAGATATCCTGCACGCATAATTATTGCAGGTTATACAAATTCCGGCAAAACACACCTCTGCAATAAAATTATAGAGAAATATCAGCATGGATTTAACAGAATTATCATTTGTGGCGTCTCATCGCATTCGCTGCAGCAGAATTCCCCTTTTCAAGATAAGGTCGAAGTGCAAGAGAAAATTATTGATCCCATGATGGATGATGACAGTCCATACGCCGACCCGCAAACGCACACACTCCTGATATTAGATGACAATTTCCTCACGGCTGGCAATTCTCAAACGATAGCAGAGGCTTTCACCAAAGGGAGACATAAAAATTTGTCAGTTATAATGATAGCACAGAATGTCTTTTTCCCCGGAAAGTATTCTAGAACGATAACTTTAAATGCCTCACATTACATTCTTATGAAAAACAGAGATATATATCAAATTGAATGTCTGGGCAGGCAACTTTATGGAAGGGAGCGCGCCAAACACTTTGTGTAAAATTTATAAAAATGTCGTGCTTAGACGAGATCACGGTTATTTGTTGTGTGATTTATCCCCGAACGCACCCGAAGAAATTCAACTGCGCACGAATATTGTGGATGAGCCACCCTGTGAGAAAGTCTATTTGCTATGAACACCGTTTTGGACGAACTTTACCGGGATATGACGAATCCTGCGGCTTTAGGAGGTGTGCAAGCACTCTACAGAGAGGGGAAGAAAAGGGATAAGAATCTAACACTCCGCGAGGTGAGGGCATTTCTGCAGGGCAACCGCACTTATACGCTTCACAAGCCGACGCTGAAACGTTTTCCGCGACGAAAAATTCTCGCTCTTAAACCGTCCGTCATTTTAACTTGCGATTTGGCTGATTTTGCGAGGCTGCACAGACACAATGGCGGCGTCCGATACGTCATGTTTTGCCTGGACGTCTTCAGCAGGTACTTGAAAGTGGCAACGCTGACAAGTAAATCCGGACGCAGTAGCCTGCAAGCGCTGAAAAAAGTTCTAGAGTCGGGGAGTTTTACAGGCGTGTCGCGTCTTTTTACCGATCAGGGATCAGAATTTTATAATCAAACAGTGAAAAAATATCTAACTTTGAAAGGTATTACCTTGTATTCCAATTACTCGTGTGAAACAAAGGCGAGTTTGGCAGAAAGGGTCATCCGAACCATAAAGACAAAAATATATAAATATCTCACGCAGAACAATACACTGACGTATATTAACGTCTTGCCCACCCTAATAAACACGTACAATCACACCCCACACCGCGGTTTGGGCGGCAACCAAACGCCGGCTCAGGTTCACCGCCTCCGCGAGCTGTCACAAGTCAGGAAGCAATTTAAACGAATGTATTTAAATCGGCCAAGGGGAAAGAAAGTTGTCAGTCATAAATTAGACGTGGGAGACATTGTACGCTTGCAACGTGCTTCCCGAACGCAATTTAAATTCAATAAGGGTTATACCGTCAATAATACCGAGGAGCTTTTTAAGATAAGTCGTGTGGATTACTCACATAAAATCCCTACTTATTTCATAAGGGATGGCGGGGGAGGACGTGACCGGCGCTTTCTACAGGGAAGAATTAATCAAGTCCTCTCTTCCTTCACATTACCAGGTCGATATATTACGATCGAAGGTCGAGCGAGGTAAGAGAAAGTACTTCGTCCACTGGCGTGGATATCCAGATAAATTTGACAGCTGGATAGATGCGGACGACTTAGTATAAGATATGGATGAGGAAAAACCATTGATATTGAAGTACAAGGATTTGGTTTTCCTCCTCTCGCACGTCACCCCTAAATTACGGAAGCAGGTCTTGCAAAGTTTGAATAAGCGCGAAGTCAATTGCATCTCGGAAATATTCGCCAACTTTTTGAAGAAACGCCTGACGGACGACGATACCATCATTAACCGCCTGAAAAAATTCAAGAGTGATATTCGCACTGTAGCTTTGAAGAAGACTCCCGTGTACAAGAAGAAGGCCATTCTAATCTCCAAACGAGGTGGCAGCATATTGGCCGTGTTACTCCCGATAGCCGTGTCGGCAATAACAAGTTTACTACAGAGATGAAAGAATATTGTTTAGTTCCCGTCTCAGTTGCCGAGAGGTGTAAGTTTAAACCGACCGACAGCGCAACTCAGCACCGATTCACGTCAAAACAAGTCAAGAAAAAAAAAAACTTCACTTCCGCTGCCGGCCGCCGCCCTCCCCGACACAACCACCGTGTCACCACCACCACGCGCGCCCGTCAATCCGCCCTTGGATGATTTGATTCGAGTTGCCGTTCCTCCTTCCTTTAGAGAATATGGTTTATCTCTCTTAAAATTATTGGAGGGTAAACCTGGGATTTCATGGGATGAGCGCGGTAACTTACTTCCACCATTTTCGGGCATAAGCGTGTTTGATCTCATACGAGTACTCGGTCACGAAAAGGGGGTCGCGAAAAGACTTTCACCCGATAAGCGTCCATTATTATCACTGCTACTTCGCATGGCGCAACTCCCCGCGGATGCCATCAGAAATACGACTCAACGAAGTAAACTGATAGGTGGCGGGGTCGGTGACATATGGAAAGCATATTAAATGAGAAAGCTCCCTATCTTACTCTGTAAACGAGTAAGTACATCAATAATACATGAGAGCACGTGTTAGGCGCGTCAGGGGTGCAGGCCCACGGATGGATAATTGATAAGGGTTATGGTCAAAAAAAGGTTCGCCCCCATTACCCACATCCCCTAATAAATAATACGTTCCCCGCCCTCCAGCCCTTCCCACCAACAAAGGAAAAAAAAAAATAACACCTGCGTCAATTTGAATGAATAAATTCTATTACGCAGGAGGTGTAATATCGACCAATACGTGCGAATAAAGGTCCGCGATGTCACATTTCCCCCTCACTCCCCTCACAGAGGGTTCAACGTGTGGATCAGCCCTCCAATTACTCGTCAAGATGAAGGTGGTCGAGGGCAAGCTGACCGATGGCATCTTCCGCGACCGCCGCTGTTATATCATTTACTCAGTAAATGCTGTCTCCACCGAACCGAGTGGGATTGCGCGGGATCTCAAAACGATTTACCCATACGAGAATACACATGCAGCTAGAAAGAGACTCTACTCGCTTCATCGGGCCACGGCAGACACGAGAGATGACCCAGGACGTATCATTATCCACGCGCCTCCCACAGGAAGCGTAAATCTCCCTCACCTGGTGGCCTGCGTGACTCAGTATGGTTGGGGCGAGGCCGTCGAGGGTAACGAGAAGGCGCGACAGGCAATCGCGACGTCGAAGGATTCGCCTTACGTGGAAGGACTCAAGATGGATACAAGCGTGAACCGACGCCAACACTTCCAGAATTGCCTGAAAAAGATTGCCCTGCTAGCCATGGCGAACGCTGAAGTAGAGCAAATTATTATCCCGGACGGACTGGGATGTAGAGGTCGCTGCCAGGATGAGTGGAGGAATAATTACCTGCCTATGGTGGAAGGGCTGGTGCAGCGACTTCAACCTTTTGGAGTTGAAACTATTCTGGTGAGGAAGTCTGAATGACTATATCATGTAAATTTTAAAATAAAGTTGATGTGTGTTTTTGACGAATCGAGTATAAATGTATTCCTTAATTGGGGTGGCCGTTATTATTTATTTTGGTCATGGCGGAGCGGAGCATTATCTCTATTTGACGAGTCTGGACAACGCCAAAGACTGCGTATAAATCGCTTAGTAAACTATTATCGATTCGATTGCGAGTCAACTCGCGGATCAAGTTAGCCGAGTCATTCACTTTGGGAGGGTAAATCGATTACACTCTTGCTGCATATCAGAAAGAAATAAATAGTCGGTGATTATGCTCGACGTCTTATTCATGACGTGACATCCATCATGACGAGAGCGTTCGCACCTCCCACTCGAGCGGAATACGACTTGCTTTTTACGCAAAGCAAAGGTGGAGGTTTAGACGACATCCGGGTTTTTATTCCACCCCATTCAAGAAGAGGTGGCGGCCTATTTTCCGTTTTGAGTGGCTTTGCTAAAAGAGCAATTCTCTTTCTCATGTGCACTGTGGCACCCGAAGCGCTCCAAATGGGAAAAAGGTTTATTAACAGATGTTTTAGAGGGGAAGCGACTTCGCGAATCATTAAGAAATAGAGGTGTTGCAGCCGTGAAGGGCGTGGGGGAAAGGATAGTGCGAGGCGGACGAGTAATGAAAAAGAGGAAAGTTGGAGTCGGAAAAAAAAAAAAAAGAGAAAACCACCAACCAGGCAACTGAAAAGAAAGACTTGCTATAAAGCAGATATCTTCAATATTTAGCTTAGTCGCGAAGATGACTCATTACGGACCGGATGTGCAGGGTGGAGCGACCTCCACCCCCCTGAGCAATTATCTGACGGCCGTGAGTGAGAACTTTCCGCAGGTGAATCGCCTGCATACCATTGAATCGTCAGTTGCTGCGAGGGGAAAGTTGGACGTTTTACCCGTTAATTTAGACGCAAATGCTAATAATCATGCGGGATTAACGATCCTTACATTGAATTTAGACTGCCTGGTATTCCAGGACAATTTTTGGATCTATCAACGCTGTCTCTAGAATTGCGGGTTAGCGCGACGAAGGCAGACGGTGCGCCACTAGACGATGACGATCACGTCGTTTTTATTAATGGTTTGAATAATACGATGTTTAAGTCATGCGCTTGCTATTTTAACGAACAGCTTGTGGAGTCATCCTCTTTGTTCAACTATCACGCCTTCACTAAAATTATTACAACAATCCCTCAGGATAAAATTGACCCTATCGGTCGCGTCGCCTTCTGCCACCGCGATTATGATGGATCAAAAGGCATAATCAATAAATTTAATGAAGACTATTTCACGGGAGGGAATAAAGACGAGAAGCAAATGATGAAAGATTGTAAAACGCACGGCATTTCGATGACTGCGCCTTTGTTTTCGGATATATCAAGTCTGGACGCTTATCTGCTTGACTCTGTTGATGTCAGAATTCGATTAGAATTGGCTAACAAAACATGGATTCTTAATTCACACCAAGATGCCAGCAGTTTCAAATTTAAGCTCTAGATGGCTAAGTTACGGGTTGACCGCGTCACGCCACATCCGCCCGCCTTAGAATCGTTAAATACCTCCTTGACTCGAAATCCAATGCAATACACTTTTAATAGAACGCTCAATAAAACGTATGTGTTAGCCGCCAATCAAACGTCTTTGATTGCCGAATTACCTTTCGCGCAAATCATACCTCAAAATTTGACCATGGCAATAGTTGATATGGACAGCTTACAAGGCGTAATTGATAAGAATGGTTTATATTTTCAACACGCCGATGTGTCACATGTACATATCACCGTGAACGGGGCGACCATTTATAACGTTCACAGCTCTTTCCCGCATCACGCGTCAAAATTGTTTTACACGACCCTTGAGTCACTAGGATTGGACACACGTAATTCCCTAACATTTGATGCTTTTAATAAAGGTCGGACAGTATGTTTCTTTAACTTTGTGACGGAGGACGTGCACAATGCCATCCCTCTGGATAAATCAGGAAATCTAAGAATTAATCTGTCTTTTGCTAAGGGACGTAATCACAACCGCGTCATAATGTTTTTCGCTGACACTACTGGCGTCATAGAAATTGATCATTATCGTCACGTTCGCTGCATTGTCCGCGCATAAGCAGTCATGAATGCACGTGAAATACAGGCCGGTCTAGCAGGCATCTTGGGCGATCGAGTTTATTTTTTAGGCTGTCACGACCATCGCTATGTGACAGATCTCATAAATCTTGCCAGAAAACAGGTGAAGCCATGCGTTTTCATTCTAAATACATTGAGTGACTCAAAGACCATGGGCCACTGGATTACTGTTTATCTTAATTTTCAAAGTCAGACCATAGGCTATTACGATAGCTATAACTTGCATCCCAAATACAATTCCGCTGTCTTACATAATTTTATGCAAACTTGTCCACATATGAAAATTAGCACATTAAATTATCGACTTCAGGGGTTGAATTCCCTCGTGTGTGGCATTTATTGCATGTTCTTTTGCCTTCTACTGAGTTGGCATACATTAAAACGAGCAATGTGCATTATTCACGCCACCTTCAAAAAGCATCAATATCTATATAATGACAAAAAAATTACTCGTATGGCTTACGTAATATTTCGTAATATGCCGCATTGCATGCCTACGTTTTGCCCAGCCGGCAGCCGGGCGAGATGTCGTAACATCTGTAAAGCGGTAATAAGGTAGATTGCGGGGGGGAGGGGTGGGGGGGTGGGAAAGGGGGTCAATATGGGGTAATTGCTGACGGATAAGCGTCACTTCGCCATCACCTCTCAACCCAGTCGGACGTCGAAGTCTCATCTCCAAGAATGGAGCAGACTGACAAACGTTTCATCTTTAGAACTGCAGGTGAGTACGCCATTGCCTTGCACAGCATCTCACATCTTCACCATTGTAAATTACATTAACGTTCTTTGCCAATGAATAAGAAGAGGGAGAGTGGGAGGGGAAAATAAAAACTTTTCCATTGTTCTCATCGTTTTTTTTTTTTTTTTTTTTTTTTTCTTGTCTGTTACAGAACGCATCTCTTTCCGCTTTGATATCTATCTGGGCGATGCTGGGGGTAAGCGAAGCCGTGCTGACCATGTGGAGAATGTCAATGTGGAAAAAATGTCAGAACATGCAAAGAAGAAATTGATCTTTACTGATGACGACATGTCGCCACTGCCGGCCAGCCCACCTCCTGACGCTCCATCAGGACAGGAGTCGCAACAGCAGCAGCCGGCATCGCAGTCGATTCCGCCACCTCAGGAGTCGCTGATGCCACCTCCGACCGAAGCACAGCCGTGACGGTCAGATGAGTCGGCAGTAGGCGGCAAAGAGGGCCAGGAGGTGAAGAAGAAGTCGCAGGAAAACAGAAAAAAAAAGAATATTCCCCCTAACACGCCAGAGGACGACAGCACACCAAAACTCCCCGTTGCTCCAGCCGCTCCTCGTAAGAAGCTGGTTCCTAGAGTTATTAAAACTACACCCGTGATTGACAGCGATGACGATGATCTCTTCGCCTTCAATTCGCAAATGTTTTGAATGAAAGAGATGTATTTGCCCTAATAAGCAATGAGCTGTATTTGTCCTAATAAAAATAAAATGTCCCATCGACTCTGCATAACCTTTCTAATAATAATAATAATAATAATAATAATAATAATAATAATAATAAGGCCGCCATCCGACATAAGTATTAAGTCAGCCACGCCGCTACTGGTCGGTGAAAGTGGAAGAGGCAGCCGCTCTGCCCCGGCCATCACATACACTTCCTCCAGGTAAAAAGGATGGACAGGTAACGGGATCACATGGGGCAGTCGCGACGACCTTGACCATAAGGGATGTACTGAGATGTCGGAGGGAACGCTTGATGGCAAGTCTCGCCACCCAGGCTGTCCAGGATCCGCGCGGGCGACTAGCGCGTGACGGCGGCCCATTCTAAAGCCCTTAACTTCCCGTTCCCGCCCAAAAAAAAAAAAAAGAAAAAAAAAAAGCCTGCTTGGCTCCTGGTGGCGTAAGGCCGCATGGGACCTGGCGGCGTCGCCCACCACTTTCCTGACACGTGCGGGTCTCCCCGCACCCCATTCCCTTTCCGTCCGACCTTTGACCATCCAGCGGCGACGACCTTGGAATGTACTGAGGTTTTCGGAGGGAACAAGCAGCGGCAACACTCAGTCATCCCACCCTCCAGGATTCCCGTGAGTGAAAAGGCGACCTACATGGCAGTGCCGTCAGAGCCCCCACTAACCACGCGTGTGTGTGGGCGGCTTCCACGTCTGGCCGCCAGTCTATCCCCACCCACCCCCATCCCCACCCAACGGGACCTCGTGGGGCAGTCGCGACGACCTTGACCATATGGATGTGTACTGAGATGGCGGTGGGAACACGTGAGTGAAAGGGCGACCTACACGGCAGTGCCGTCAGAGCCCCCTAACCACGCGTGTGTGTGGGCGGCTTCCACGTCTGGCCGCCAGTCCACCCCCGCCCTCCCCCCCCCCCACCTTTCACTCAATTATTTTCCACCCACCATCATTGATTCATTTAGTCATTCCATCGTCGCCGAAGGATAAGGACGCACGCCCCCCCACCTCTCCGTCAGTGTCGCCGTCACCGTCCCGCTCCCCCCCTTCCCCCCCTTCCCCCCCTTGGTGTTGCCGTCGTGAATCACCACCCTCCCCTTCCCAAGCCTGGGTCTCTATCCTGAAATGGACTGCCACTGAAGTCTACGGAAAATTCCTGCCAGGTTCCCCATTTGCAATATGGCATGCCATCAGAGTCGCTCCTGGGGGGTGGGGGTGGGATCCCCATCCTCCCCCCCCTCCCCCCCTCCCCCCTCCCCTCTCCCATCCCCCAACACCCTATTTACAGCCAGGGTCTCCATCCTGAAATGGATCGCCACTCCGGGTAATTGCCAGGGGGGTCGACCCCCCCTGAAAAGGCTTGCCACCTAGGTCCCAATGCAATGGAGACCTAGGTGGCAAGCCTTTTTAGTGGGGCGACCCCAATGGAAATTTCCCAACTACTAATGCACTCTATATTGGGAAACAAAAGAACATTTCAAGAAAAGTGTATAATGAGTGTTTTATAGTTCAAAAGAACCACAAGGCAAAAAACGCAGAGAGGTTTCCTAGATACCAAAATGCTAAAACTCATGTATATCACTATTAATTGAGAAACAGAACAACCTTACTAAATGCGGGTATTTTGAGTGCTTTTAACATTCTTAGTTACCAAAACCCCAAATTGCATGCGAAAATAGATTTGTGGGAAAAAAAAGACTTTACCATAAAAGTGTCTTTTGAGTGTTTTTGAGCGTGCTAGGCAATAAACCACTAAAAAAGAGGGCAATCACATTACATTGGAGTACAACGAATTTTTACCAAGAATTTGCCTTTTTGAGCTCCTTATATACCAAAACACTAAAATGCATGCAAAACACACTTTATTGTGAAACAGAATAACATTAACAAAAACATGTATTTTGAGTGTTTTTGATCATGTTTTCAATAAAAACGCTTAAATACATGCAAAGAACACTATTTTTGGGAAACGAAAGGAGATTACGAGAAACGTGTATTATGAGTGTTTTTAACTTCATTAATTACCAAAAACCTAAAAGCCACAAATAACACTCTTTATTGAGAAACAATAAATAAATAAAAAAAAATACATTTTTTTTTCTTTCTTATTCATCTTACCAGGTACCGATATCCCAAAATTCGGGCAAATTTCAGGAAATTATGTGAAATAAGAATATTATCAAAAAAATTAAATTTAGCTTTTTTTTCGGACTGTTAGGTACCAAACCCCTAAAGTGCATGCAAAGCCACCTATAAGGGAAAATTAAACGTCTTTGGCTGTAAACGGTCTTATGAGTGTTTTTCAGCATCTTAGGAACCAACACAATAAATAACATGGAAGTCAATCTATATGGGAATCCAAAACAAAATTACTAAAAACGTGTCTTTTCGGTGTTTTACGTAGAAAAACGCTAAAATGGATGCAAACCAACCAATATGAAGAAATAAAATAACATTACCAATAAGGTATATTTTGAGTGTTTTTGAAATTGTTACCTACAAAAAACGCAATAATGGATGGAAAGCAATCTATATTGGGAAGCAAAAGAACATTACGAGAAACGTGTATAATGAGTATTTTATAGTTTCACAAGAACTACAAGCCAAAAAACGCAAAAACTCGTGTATATAGAGAAGTTTCTTACATTCTAAAATGCTGAAACACTGGAACAACACTCTTAATTGAGAAACAGAACAATCCTACTAAATACGTGTATTTTGAGTGCTTTTCACATTCTTAGTTACCAAAACCCCAAATTGCATGCAAAACCTGCTTTATGTGGGAAAAAAAATGACAATACCTGAAAAATGTCTTTTGAGTGTTTTTGAGCGTGTTAGGCAGTAAAGCTCTAAAAAGCAGAGCAAATACTTTACATTGGAATAAAACCAATTTTTAACAAGAACTTGCCTTTAAGTATTTTTGAGCTCCTTATATACCAAAACACTAAAACACATGCAAAATACACTTTATGGTGAAACAGAAGAACATTACCAAAAACATGTATTTTGAGTGTTTTTGATCATGTTACCAATAAAACCGCTTAAATACATGCAAAGAACCCTATTTTTGGGAAACGAAAGAACATTACAAGAAACGTGTATTATGAGTGTTTTTAAGTTCATTAAGTACGAAAAAGCTAAAAGCCACAAATTACACTCTTTATTGAGAAAAAAAAAATAAATAAATAAAAAAATACGATATTTTTTTTTTAGTCTTATTCATATTCAGAGGTAACGAGGTGCCAAAATTTGTGCAAAGTTCAGGAAATTATATGAAATAACATTAACAAAAAAGTTAAATTTTGCTTTTTGTTTCGGACTGTTATGTACCAAACCCCTAAAGTGCATGCAAAGCCACCTATATGGGGAAATTAAAACTCTTTGCCAGAAAACTGGCTTATGAGTGTTTTTCAGCATGTTAGGAACCAACACGATAAAACCCAAGGAAATCAATCTATATGGGAATCCAGAACACAATTACTGAAAACGTGTCTTTTCGGTGTTTTACTTACAAAAACGCTAAAACCAGGCCAACCAAGCCAACCAAAATGAAGAAATAGAATAACATTACCAAAAAGGTATATTTTGAGTATTTTTGAAATTGTTACCTACAAAAAACGCGAAAATGGAAGGAAAGCACTCTATATTGGGAAGCAAAAGGACATTACGAGAAACGTGTATAATGAGTGTTTTATAGTTTCCCAAGAACCACAAGGCAAAAAACGCAAAACTCGTGTATAAAAAGAAGTTTTATTAAATTCCAAAATGCTGAAACTCATGAATAAGACTTTTAATTGAGAAACAGAACTATCTTACCAAATGTGAGTATTTTGATTGTTTTTCAGATTTTTAATTACGAAAATCCAAAATTACAAGCAAAACTAGTTTTATGTGGGAAAAAATGACATTAACAGAGTGTCTTTTGAGTGTTTTAGAGCGTGATATGCAACAAAGCACTAAAAAGCAGAACAATCACATCACATGGGAATAAAACCAACTTTTACCAAAAACATGCCTTTAAGTGTTTTTAACTCCTTACATAAAAAAAAAAAACGCTAAAACGCATACAAAACACCCTTTATGGAGAAACAAAATAACATTACCAAAAACATGAATTTTAAGTGTTTTTGATCATGTTACCTATAAAAACGCTTAAATACATGCAAAGAACCCTATGTTTGTAAAACGAAAGGATATTACGATATTTGTGTATTATGAGAGTTTTTAGGTTCCATACAAAACACCCTTTATGGAGAAACAAAATAACATTACCAAAAACATGAATTTTAAGTGTTTTTGATCATGTTACCTATAAAAACGCTTAAATACATGCAAAGAACCCTATGTTTGTAAAACGAAAGGATTTTACGAAATTTGTGTATTATGAGAGTTTTTAGGTTCCTTAAGTACCAAAAAGCTAAATCACACGAATAACACTGTTTATAGAGAAAAAATAAAATAAAATAAATAAATAAATAAATTTTGTTATTCATCTTCATAGGTACCGAGATGCTAAAATTCTGGCAAAATTCAGGGAAGTTAGGTAAAGAAAAAACCAAACCCTGAAGTGCATGCAAAGCCACCTATATGGGAAAATTACACGAGTTTACCAGAAACCTGTACCAGAAGCAACTTCAACAATATTACTGAAAACGAGTCTTTTCAGAGATTTACGAAGAAAAACGCTAAAACGGATGCAAACCAACCAATATGAAGAAATAAAATAACATTACCAAAAAGATATATTTTGAGTGTTTTTAAGCTTGTTACCTACAAAAAATGCAAAAATGGATGGAAAACACTCTATATTAGGAAACAAAAGAACATTACGAGAAACATGTATAATGAGTGTTTTATAGTTTCACAAAAACCACAAGTCAATAAACGCAAAAACTCGTGTATATAGAAAAGTTTCTTACATACCAAAGTGATGAAATTCATGAATAACACTTTCAATCGAGAAACAGAACTACCCTTCCAAATTGTGTATTTTGAGTGTTTTTCACATTCATAGTTACGAAATTGCCAAATTACATGTGAAACTAGCTTTATATGGGAAAAAAATGATATTACCAGAAAAATGTCTTTTGAGTGTTTTTGAGCGTGATATACAACAAAGCACTAAAAACCAGAACAATCACATTACTTGGGAATAAAACCAACTTTTACGAAGAACTTGCCTTTAAGTGTTTTTTAACTCCTTACATACCAAAACGCTAAAAACGCATGTAAAACACCCTTTATGGAGAAAAAGAATAACATTACCAAAAATATGTATTTTGAGAGTTTTTGATCATGTTACCTATAAAAACATGTAAAGAACCCTATGTTTCTATAAGAAAAGGACATTACGAAAATTGCGTATTATGAGTGTTTTTAAGTTCCTTAAGTATCAAAAAGCTAAAACTCACAAATAACACTTTATAGAGAAAAAAAAAATTGTTATTCATCTTCATAGCTTCCGAGATACCAAAATTCTGGAAAAATTCAGGGAAATTTTGTAAAAAAATCATTATAAAAAATGATTTTAGCTTTTTTCCGGAGTTATGTACCAAACCCTGAAGTGCATGCAAATCCACCTATATGGAGAAATTACTCGACTTTACCAGAAACCTGTCTTTTGAGTGTGTTTTCAGCAAATTCAACAATATTACTGAAAACGTGTCTTTTCAGTGATTTACGTAGAAAAACGCTAAAACGGGTGTAAATTAACCAATATGAAGAAATAGAATAACATTACCAAAAAGAAATATTTTGATATGTTTTTGAGTTTGTTACCCACAAAAAAATGCGAAAATGGATGAAAAGCACTCTATATTAGGAAAGAAAAGGACATTACGAGAAACGTGTATAATGAGTGTTTTATAGTTTCACAAGAACCACAAGGAAAACAACTCAAAAGCTCGTGTACATAAAGAAGTTTCTTGCATACCAAAATGCTGAAACTTATAAATAACACTTTTAATTGAGAAACAGAACTACCTTACCGAATGTGTGTATTAGAGAAGTTTCTTACATACCAAAATGCTGAAACTCATGAATAACACTTTTAATTAAGAAACAGAACAACCTTACTAAATGCCTGTATTTTGAGTGTTTTTCACATTCTTAGTTACCAAAACCCCAAATTCCATGCGAAACTACCTTTATATGGGAAAAAAAATAATATTACCAGAAAATGTCTTTCGAGTGTTTTTGAGCGTGTTAGGCAATAAACCACTAAAAAGCAGGGCAATCACATTACATTTGAATAAAACCAACTTTTACCAAGAACTTGCCTTTAGGTGTTTTGAGCTCATTACATTCCAAAACGCTAAAACGCATGCAAAAAACCTTTTATGAACAAACAGAATAACATTACCAAAAACATGTATTTTGAGTGTTTTTGATCATGTTATCTATAAAAACGCTTAAATACATGCAAAGAACCTTATGTTTGGGAAACGAAAGGACATTACAATAAATATGTATTCTAAGGGTTTTTTTTAGTTCCTTAAGTACCAAAAAGCTAAAACCCACAAATAACACTCTTTATTTAGAAAAATAAATAATTGAAAAATAAAAAATACGATTTATTTATTTATTTTTTTTTTGTTATTCATCTTCAAAAGTACCGAGATGCCAAAATTCTGGGAAAATTCCGGGCTATTATATGATAAAAGAAAATTATCAAAAAAGTTAATTTTAGCTTTTTTTCGGAGTCTTATATATCAAACCCTAAAGTGCATGCAAAGCCTCCTATATGGGGAAATTACACGACCTTAAAAGAAATATGTTTTTTGAGTGCTTTCAGAATGTTAGGCACCAAAACGATAAATAAATAAGGAACTCACTCTATATGGGAATCCAAAACAAAACTACTGAAAACGTGTCTTCTCCGTGTTTTACGTAGAAAAACGCAAAAACGGATGCAAACCAACCAATATAAAAAAATAGAAAAAACATTACCAAAAAGGTATATTTTTGAGCTTGTTCCCTACAAAAAACGCGAAAATTGATGCAAAGCACTCTATATTAGGAAATAAAAGGACATTACAAGAAAAGTGTATAATAAGTGTTTTATAGTTCAAAAGAACCAAAAGGCAAAAAACACAAAAACTTGTGGATATGGAGAAGTTTCCTAGATACCAAAATGCTGAAACTCATGAATAACATTCCTAATTTAGAAACAGAACAACCTTACTAAATGCGTGTATTTTGAGAGCTTTCACATTCTTTTTTACAAAACCCCAAATTGCATGCGAAACCAACTTTATGTGAGAAAAAAATGACATTACCAGAAAATGTCTTTTGAGTATTTTTGAGCCTGATACGCAATAAAGCACTAAAGAGCAGGGCAATCACATGACATTTGAATAAACCCAATTTTTATCAAGAACTTGCCTTTAAGTGTTTTTGAGCTCCTTATATACTAATCCGCTAAAACGCATGTAAAACAAATTTTATCGAAAAACAGAATTAAATTACCAAAAACGTATATTTTGAGTGTTTTTGATCATGTTATCTATAAAAACGCTTAAATACATGAAAAGAACCTTATGTTTGGGAAACAAAAGGACATTACGATAAACGTATATTATGAGTGTTTTTAAGTTTGTTAAGTACCAAAAACCTAAAACCCACTCTTTATTTAAAAAAAATAAAATAAAATAAAAAAAAATAAAATAAAATAATTTATTTATTTTTTTTTTTTTGTTATTCATCTTATTCATCTTCATAGGTACCGAAATGCCAAAATTCTGGGAAAATTCAAGGCAATTATATGATAAGAGAATATTATAAAAAAGTTGATTTTAGCTTTTTTTTCGGACTGTTATGTACCAAACCCTAAAGTGCATGCAAAGCCTCCTATATGAGGAAATTAAACGACCTTACCAGAAATCTGTCTTTTGTGTGTTTTTCAGCATGTTAGGCACCAAAACGATAAATGATAAGGAACTCACGCTATATGGGAATCCAAAACAAAATTTCTGAAAATGTATCTTCTCAGTGTTTTACGTACAAAAACGCAAAAACTCGTGAATATATAGAAGTTTTTTAGATATAAAAATGCTGAAACTCATGAATAACAATCTTAAATGAGAAACAGAACAACCTTAGCAAATACCTGTATATTGAGTGTTTTTCATATTCCTATTTAGCAATACCCAAAATAGCATGCTAAACTAGCTTTATGAGGGAAAAAAATGACATTACCAGAAGTGACTTTTAATTGTTTTTGAGCGTGTTAGGCAATGAAGTACTAAAAAGCAGGGCAATCACATTACATGGGAATATAACCAACTTTTACCAAGAACTTGCCAATATGTGTTTTTGAGCTCCTTACATACCAAACCGCTAAAACGCATGGAAAACAAACTTCATGGAGAAACAAAATAACATTACCAAGAACATGTATTTTGAGTGTTTTTGATCATGTTATCTATAAAAACGCTTAAATACATGCAAAGAACCTTATGTTAAGGAAACGTAAGGACATTACGAGAAACGTGTATTATGAGTGTTTTTAAGTTCCTTAACTACCAAAAAGCTAAAACCCACAAATAACACTCGTTATTTAGAAAAAAATAGAAAATAAATAAATAAATAAAAGGATTTTTTTATTTATTCTCCTTTATAGGTACCGAGATGCCAAAATTCTGGGAAAAATTAGGGCAATTATATGATAAGAGAATATTATCAAAAAGGTTGATATTAGCTTTTTTTTCGGACTGTTATGTACCAAACACTAAAGTGCATGCAAAGCCTCCCATATGAAGAAATTAAACGACCTTACCAGAAATCTGTGTTTTGAGTGTTTTCAGCATGTTAGGCACCAAAACGATAAATAATAAGGAACTCACTCTATATGGCAAACCAAAACAAAATTACTGAAAAAGTATCTTCTCAGTGTTTTACGTAGAAAAACGCTAAAACGGATGCAAACCAACCAATATCAAGAAGTAGAAAAACATTACCTAAAAGATATATTTTGAGTGTTTTTGAGCTTGTTACCTACAAAAAAAAAACGAGAAAATTGATGCAAAGCACTCTATATTGGGAAAGAAAGGGACATTGCGAGAGAAGTGTATAAAAAATGTTTTATAGTTGAAAAGAACCACAATGCAAAAAACACAAAAAACTCTTTATAGAGAGAAAAAAAATAAAAATAAAAAAAATAGGATTTTTTTTTTTGTTATTTTTCTTCATAGGTACCGAGATGCTAAAATTCTGGCAAAACTCAGGGAAATTACGTGAAAAAAAGAACATTATCAAAAAAGTTAATTTCAGCTTTTTTTTTCGGACTGTTATGTACCAAACCCTAAAGTGCATACAAAGCTAACTATATGAGGAAATTAAACGACTTTACGACATACCTGTGTTGTGAGTGTTTTTCAGCATGTTAGTCAACTAAACAATAAATAATATGGAAGTCATTCTATGTGGGAATCCAAAACAAAATTACTGAAAACGTGTCTTTTCCGTGATTTACGTACAAAAACGCTAAAACGGATGCAAACCAACCAATATGAAGAAATAGAATAACATTACCAAAAAAGGTACATTTTGAGTGTTTTTGAGCTTTCTACTTACAAAAAACGCGAAAATGGATGCTAAGTTCTCTATATTGGTTAACAAAAGGACATTACGAGAAATGTGTATAATGAGTGTTTTATAGATTCTGAAGAACCACAAGGCAAAAAAAGCAAAAAACTCGTATATATAGAGAAGTTTCTTAGATACCAAAATGCTGAAACTCCTGAATAACACTCTTAATTGAGAAACAGAACAACCTTACCAAATGCGTGTATTTTGTATGTTTTTCACATTCTTAGTTACCAAAACCCCAAATTGCATGTGAAAGTAGCTTTATGTGGGAAAAAAATGACATTACCAGAAAAGTGTCTTTTAAGTGTTTTTTTTTAGCATGATAGGCAATAAAGCAATAAAAAGCAGGACAATCACATTACATAGGAATAAAACCAACTTTTAGCAAGAACTTGCCTTTAAGTGTTTTTGAGCTCCTTATATACCAAAACGCTAAAAAAAAAAAAAGCATGCAAAACACCCTATATGGAGAAACATCATAACATTACCAAAAACATGTATTTTGAGTGTTTTTGATCATATTACCTATAAAAGCGCTTAAGTACATGCAAAGAACCTTATGTTTGAGAAACGAAAGAACATTTCGAGAAACGTGTATAATGAGTGTTTTTAAGTTTATGTGAAAAAAGAACATTATGATAAAAAGTTAATTTTATCTTTTTTTCGGACTGTTATGTACCAAACCCTAAAGTGCATCCTAAGCCTCCTATATTGGGAAATTAAACGATTTTACCAGAAACCTGTCTTTTGAGTGCTTTTTAGTATGTTAGGCACCAAAACGATAAATAATATGGAAGTCACTCAAAATGGGAATCCATCACAAAATTACTGAAAAAAGTGTCTTTTAAGTGTTTTACGTAGAAAAACGCTAAACAGGATGCAAACCAACGAATATAAAGAAATAGAATAATATTACCAAAAAAGGTATATTTTTAATGTTTTTGAGCTTCTTACCTTCAAAAAATGCGAAAATGGATGGAAAGCACTCAATATTGGGATACAAAAGGACATTACGAGAAATGTGTATAATGAGTGTTTTATAGTTTCACAAGAACCACAAGGCAAAAAACGCAAAAAACTTGTATATATAGAGAAGTTTCTTAGATACCAAAATGCTGAAACTCAGGAATAACGCTCTTAATTAAGAATACAGAACAACTTTACCAAATGCGTGTACTCGTATTTTAAGTGCTTTTCACATTCTTAGTTACCAAAACCCCAAATTGCATGCGAAACTAGCTTTATGTGGGAAAAAAATGACATTACCAAAAAGTTATTGAGCGTGATAGGCAATAAAGCAGTAAAAAGCACTGGAATCACATTACATGGGAACAAAACGAACTTTTACCAAGAATTTGCCTTTACGTGTTTTTGAGCTCCTTACATACCAAAACGCTAAAACGCATGCAAAACACCCTTTATGGAGAAACAGAATAATATTACCAAAAAACATGTATTTTGAGTGTTTTATTATCATGTTACCTATAAAAAAGCTAAAATACATGGAAAGAACCCTATGTTTGGAAAATGAAAGGACGTTACGAGAAACGTGTATTATGAGTTTTTTTTTAAGTTTGTTAAGTATGAGAAAGCTATAACCCACAAATAACACTCTTTATAGAGTGTCTTCGTACCTAACAATGTAAAAAACACTCAAAAAGCACATTTTTGGTAATCTTGTTCTTTTATCCATATAGACTGTTCTTCAATGCGTCAAATAGGTCTTGGTACCTAAGAAATAAAAAAAAAAAAATTATTATATAAGTTTCTTCTAATGTCTTTTCGTTTCCTCATACAAAGTATTTTGCATGCATTTATGTTTCTTTTTATATGTAAAAAGAAAAAAATTGTTTATGGTAATAAAGGGTGTTTTGCATACAGCTCAGCGTTATGGTACGAAAGTAGCTGAAAATACCCAAAAGATAAATTTTTGGTTGACTTGTTCTTTCATATAGGTAGCTTTCCATGCTTTTTATAACTTTGGTACCTAACAACAACAATCGACACTCAAAAGACATGTTTCTGGAAATATCGTTTCATCTCCCCATAGATGGTGCTCTGGAGTCTTTTTGACGTTTTGGTACATAAAATTGTGAAAAACACAAAATAAACGTTTTTGGTAATGTTCTGTTTCTCCATATACAGTGGTACTAAATAGTTTTCGCGTTTGGTTCCTAAGACGCTCAAAAACACTAATGGCATCTTTCTCGTAATGTCCTTTCTTTTATCCATATTGGGTGATTTCCATGCATTTCCATGCATTGGCGTTTTTGTTACGTAACAATGTGAAAAAAAAAAAACTGAAAATATACGTTTTCGGTAATGTTCTTCTGTTTCTTCATATATAATGTTATACATGTGTTTGTGCATTTTGCTACCTAAGAATCTCAAAAACACTGATAAATGAAGTGTCTTTTCATTTCTTTTCGTATCGCCATTTAGGATACTTTGCATGCATTTTTGCTTTTTTTTATACGTAAGATAAAAAAAATCATTTCTGGTAATGTTATTCTGTTTCTCCATAAAATGTGCTTTGCATGCATTTTAGCGTTTTGGTACGTAAGTAGCTGTAAAAACTCTCAAGAGACACGCTTATGGTAATGTTTTGCTTTTCCAAATAGGGAGCTTTCCTTGGTTTTTAGCGTTTTGGTATCTAATACTGTTG
The DNA here is from genome assembly GCF_035594125.1 of Scylla paramamosain. Lineage (NCBI taxonomy): Eukaryota > Metazoa > Arthropoda > Malacostraca > Decapoda > Portunidae > Scylla > Scylla paramamosain. The sequence continues at coordinate 5,720,101 of NC_087184.1, forward strand.
TGTTTCTCTAAGGAGAGTATTATTTATGCATTTTCGCGTTTTGGTACCTGAGAAGCTCAAAAACGCTCTTTATATAAGTTTCCAATAATGTCGTTGGTTACTTTTTTTTTTTGCGTAACAAGCTCAAAACATTGAAAATACACGCTTTTTTGGTAATGTTATTCAGTTTTTCCAAGGCGTTTTGAATGCGTTTAAGTGTTTTTGTATGTAAGTAGCTCATAAGCACTGAAATTAAAAGTTTTTGTAATCTTTTGTTTTCTCTTATAGGGTGCTTTCCTTGGTTTTTAGCTTCTTGGCACCTAACATGCTCATAAACAGTGAAAGGACATGTTTCTGGAAATGTTTCCTTTCCCCATAGAGTATGCCTTGCATGCATTGTCGCGTTGTGGTACCTAATAACGTGAAAAAAGCCTTAAAACACAAGGGTTGGTTAATCTTGTTCAGTTTCTTCATATAGAGTATTATTCATACGTTTTAGTGTTCTGGTACCTATGAAGCTCAATACCACTCAAAATATACGTTTCTTTTGATGTTTTCTTTTCCCCTTTTAGGGTTATTTGCATGTATTTTATCGTTTTTGTACGTAACAGGCGCAAAATCTCTCAAAATGCATGTTTTTTGTAAAGCTGTTGAGTTTCTCCATAAAGAGTGTTTTGCAACCGTTTTAGCGGTTTGGTATGTAAGTACCTCAAAAAACTTAATGTTTTCCCATGTACGACACCTTCCATGCTTTTTAAGAGCTTTTTATGCCTAACACACTCATAAACTCTCAAAAGACATGTTTCTGGAAATGTCGTTTATTTTCCCCATATCGGGTGCTTTGCATGCATTTTGGCGTTTTGATACCTAACAAAGCTAAATACACTTAAAATGCACGTTTTCTCCATACAGAAGGCAAATTGTGCGTTTTATCGTTTCGGTACCTAATAAGCTAAAAAAAAAAGAAAAAAAAAACTCATAATACTGGTTTCTCTTAATGTCTTTTCGTTTTCTTATGTAGGGTACTTTATATGCATTTTGACGCTTTTGTACATAACAAGCTGAAAAATCGCCCAAAATATTCGTTTTTGTTAATGTTTTTATATTTCTGCAGGAAAGGTGTTTTGCATGTTTTATCGTTTTGGTACATTATAAATTTAAAAACTTCCAAAGCGTGTTAGGCAATAAAGCACTAAAAAGCAGGGCAATCACAATACATTGAAATAAAATCATTTTTTAACAAGAACTTGCCATTAAGTGTATTTGAGCTCCTTATATACCAAAACACTAAAATGCATGCAAAATACACGTTATGGTGAAACAGAATAACATTACCAAAAACATATATTTTGAGTGTTTTTGATCATGTTACCAATAAAAACGCTTAAATACATGCAAGGAACCCTTTTTTTGGGAAACGAAAGGACATTACGAGAAACGTGTATTTTGAGTGTTTTTAAGTTCATTAAGTACGAAAAAGCTAAAAGCCACAAATTACACTTTTTATTGATAAAAAAAAAAATAAATAAATACATAAAAAATACGATATTTTTTTTTCATTCTTATTTATCTTCACAGGTAAGGAGGTGCCAAAATTCGGGCAAAGTTCAGGAAATTATATGAAATAAGAATATTATCAAAAAAGTTAAATTTAGCTTTATTTTCGGACTGTTATGTACCAAACCCCTAAATTGCATGCAAAGGCACCTATATGGGGAAATTAAACGTCTTTGCCAGAAAACTGTCTTATGAGTGTTTTTCAGCATGTTAGGAACCAACACGAAAGTTCTTTGCATGTATTTAAGCGTTTTTATAGGTAACATGATCTGTTTCTCCATAAAAGGGTGTTTTGCATTCGTTTTAGCGTTTTGTTATATAAGGAGCTCAAAAACAAGTTCTTAGTAAAAGTTAGTTTTCTTCCCATGTAATGTGATTGCCCTGCTTTTAAGTGCTTTATTGCCTATCATGCTAAAAAAAAAAAAACACTTAAAAGACTCTTTTCTGGTAATGTCATTTTTTTCCCACATAAAGCTACTTTTACATAAAATTTGGGGTTTTGGTAACTTAGAATGTAAAAAAACACTCAAAATACACGCATTTGGTAAGGTTGTTCTGTTTCTCAATTAAGAGTGTTATTCAGGAGTTTCAGCATTTTGGTATCTAAGAAACTTCTCCATATATGTGAGTTTTTGCGTTTTTTGCCTTGTGATTCTTGAGAATCTATAAAACGCTCATTATACACGTTTTTCGTAATGTCCTTTTGTTAACCAATAGAGAGAGCTTTGCATCCATTTTCGCGTTTTTTGTAAGTAAAAAGCTCAAAAAACACTCAAATTATACCTTTTTGGTAATCTTATTCAATTTCTTCATATTGGTTGGTTTGCATCCGTTTTAGCGTTTTTCTACGTAAAACACGAAAAAGACACGTATAAAGTAATTTTGTTTTGGATTCCAACATAGAATGACTTTAATATTATTTATCGTTTTGGTGACTAACATGCTGAAAAACACTAGAAACACAGGTTTCTCGTAAAGTCGTTTAATTTCCCCATATAGCTGGCTTTGCATGCACTTTATGGTTTGGTACATAACAGTCCGAAAAAAAGCTAAAATTAGCTTTTTTGATTATGTTCTTTTTACACATAATTTCCCTGAATTTTGGCAGAATTTTGGCATCTCAGTACCTATGAAGAAGAATAAAAAAAAAAAAATCATTTTTTAATTATTTCTTTATTTTTTTTCTCTATAAAGAGGTTTTAGCTTTTTGGTACTTATGGAATTTAAAAAACACGCATAATACACGTTTCTCGTAATGTCCTTTCGTTTCCCAGACATACGGTTCTTTGCATGTATTTAAGCGTTTTTAGAGGCAACATGATCAAAAACACCCAAAATACATGTTTTTGATAATGTTAATCTATTTCTTCATAAAGGCTGTTTTGCATGTGTTTTAACGTTTTGGTATATAAGGAGTTAAAAAAACACCTCAAGGCAAGTTCTTGGTAAAAGTTGGTTTTATTCCCATGTAATGTGATTGCCCTCCTTTTTAGTGCTTTATTGCCTAACTCTCTCAAAAACCCTCAAAAGACACTTTTCTGGTAATGTCATTTTTTTCCCCACATAAAGCTAGTTTCGCATGCAATTTAGGGTTCTAGTAACTAAGAATGTGAAAAACACTCAAAATACACTCATTTAGTAATGTTATTCTGTTTCTTAATTAAGAATGTTATTCAGGAGTTTCAGCATTTTGGTATCTAAGAAACTTCTCCATATACACTAGTTTTTGCGTTTTTTGCTTCGTGGTTCTTGTGAAACTATAAAATACTCATTATACAGGTTTCTCGTAATGTCTTTTTCTTTCCCAATATAGAGCGCTTTGCAATTGTTTTCGCGTTTTTTTTTTTGTTGGTTACAAGCTCAAAAACACTTAAAATATACCTTTTTGGTAATGTTGTTCTATTTTTTCATATTGGTCTGTTTGCATCCGTTTTAGCGTTTTTTTACGTAAAACACTGAAAAGACACGTTTTCATTAATTTTGTTTTGGATTCCCATATAGAGTGACTTCCATTATTTGGTGCCTAACATGCTGAAAAACACTGAAAAGACAGTTTTCTTCTAAAGTGCTTTGCATGCACTTTAGGGTTTGGTACATAACAGTCTGAAAAAAAATCTAAAATTATTTTTTATCGATAATGTTTTTTTTATGCACATAATTTCCCTGAATTTTAACAGAATTTTGGCATCTCGGTATCTATGAAGATGAATAACAAAAAAAAATATATATATTATTTTCATTTATTTAATTTATTTATTTTATTGTTTATTTATTTATTTTTTTTTTTTGTTTCTTTGTAAAGAGTGTTATTTGTGGGTTTCAGCTTTTTGGTATTTAAGTAACTTAAAAAAAACTTATAATACACGTTTCTCGTAATGTCCTTTCGTTTCCCAAACATAGGATTCTTTGCATGTATTTAAGCGTTTTTATAGGTAATATGATAAAAAACACTCAAAATACATGTTTTTTTTGTAATGTTATTGTGTTTCTCCATAAAGGATTTTTTGCATTCATTTTAGCGTTTTGGTATGTAAGGAGCTCAAAAATATTTAACGGCAAGTTCTTGGTAAAAGTTTGTTTTATTCACATGTAATGTGATTGCCCTTCTTTTAAGTACTTTATTGCCTAACACGCTCATAAACACTCAAAAGACATTTTCTGGCAATATAATTTTTTCCCCACATAAACCTAGTTTCGCATGCAATTTCGTGTTTTGGTAACTAAGAATGTAAAAAACACTCAAAATACACGCATTTGGTAAGGTTGTTCTATATCTCAATCAAGAGTGTTATTCATGAGTTTCAGCATTTTGGTATCTAAGAAATGGTATCTGGAAATGTCTTTTTTTTTTCTTTCCACATAATGCTAGTTTCGTATGCAATTTGGGGTTTTGATAACCAAGAATGTGAAAAACACTGAAAATACACGCATTTGGTAAGGTTGTTCTGCTTCTTAATTAAGAGTGTTATTCATGAGTTTCAGCGTTTTGGTATCTAAGAATCTCAAAAACACTTATAATGCACGTTTCTCGTAATGTCCCTTTTTTTCCTCATTTAGGGTGCTTTGCATGCATAGCTGAAAAAAAAACACTGAAAATACACGCTATTGGTAATAAGAACATAAGAACATAAGAAATAAGTAAATATGCAAGAAGGCATCAGGCCTACACATGGCAGTACTTGTATGAAATATGCCTACGTATGTCCACCTATCATCCCCAATGTGTAATTTTCTCTTACAGTTGCCAAATGCCTCAGCACTAACAGCTTGATTACTAATTCCGTTCCAATCATCTACTACTGTATTTGAAAACCAATTCCTTCCTGTTTCTTTTTTGAACATCAAGTTTTCAGGCTCAAGCCTGAAAACTTGATGTTCTATTTTTCTTGTTCTATTATGGTTACAGATTCTAAGAATTTTCCTTATGTTCCCCTTGTTATAACCCATATACCACTTAAAGACTTTTCTCAGGTCCTCTCTTAACCTACGTCTCTCTAAAGAATGTAAATTTAACAGCTTGAATCTCGCTTCGTAAGGAATACTCCTCATCCCCTGTACCCTTTTAGTCATTCACCTTTGAAGTGATTCTAATAGACCTTTATCCTTCCTATGATGTGGTGACCAGAATAGGACAGCGTAGTCTAGATGAAGTCTGACCAGCGCTAATTGTAACTTTAATAATACTTTCGGAGTTTTACTTTTAGCACTCCTGAAAATTAATCATAATACACTATTTGCTTTGTTTCTGGCCTCTTTGCATTGCTTTCTTAGACGGAGTTCAGAGCTAACTTTAAATCTCAAATCTTTTTCTTACCCTGAACCTACCAGAACTTGGTTGTTCATTGTGTAACTAATGTGTGGGTTTCTTCTACTTACGCTAAGTGCTTTGCATTTCTTGATATTAAACTGCATTTGCCATCTGTCTGTCCATTCGTTCATCCTATCCAAATCTGCCTGCAAGGCGATGGTATGCGATTTTGACCTAATTAATCTACATACTCTCGTGTCATCCGCAAATTTACTAACAAACAACACTACTAATTCCACTATCCAAGTCATTGACATATATTACAAACAACATTGGCCCTAATACTGATAATCCCTTTGTCACCCCACTAATTACTTGACCCCACTCGGATTTAGAGCCGTTTATTACAACACTCTGTCGCCTGTCGCTTGGCCATAACCTTATCCAGATTACTTATAACCTTTTTCCAATTCTTCAATACTCTGGAATGTATTTCATCTGGTCCTGGTGACTTGAACTTTTCAGCTTATCTATCTCCACAATCTCTTTAGTTATGGTAATATCTGTCAGCTTCTCATTCTCTTCTACTCTAAATATCTTCTCACTATTCGGCAAATTCTGCATGTTTTCTTGGGCAAAGACAGTTAAAAAATACTCGTTCACAATTTTACTAATCTCCTCCCAACAACTAAGCAGGTCCCAATCTGCTGTCTTTAAGGAACTATTGTTTTTCTATTCTTCGTCTTATATGCCTGATAAAATCCCTTTGGGTCCATCTTCGCTTGGCTGGCTACCTTTAATACATAACTATTTTTAGTTTTCCTTGTTAAACTCCTGACTTTTGTAATTCATTATATTATGGCCTTAAAACCACTTCCCCTGTCTTTAATTTCATATATACTTCTCTTTCGCCCTATGTAATGTTTTAACCTCAGTCATCCATTTAGGATCATTGTTCTGCGATCTTATTCTTCTGTAAGGGATATTCCCTAACTGTCCTAAATGTAATTTATCAACGAAATATTTATTTCGCTTCTCTATAAAGGGTGTTTTACTTGAGTTTTAGCGTTTCTGTACATAAGAACCTTTAAAACACGTTTTTAGTAATGTTATTTTGTATTCCTTTATGGAGCGCTTTCCATGCTTTTCAGCGTTTTGGTGTCTAACACGTTGAAAAACACTCAAAAGACACGTTGATGATAATTTCGTTTCGTTTCCCGATAAAGGGTGCTTCCAATGCATTTTGTTTTTTGGTACTTAACAATATGAAAAAAAAGTTTAAGTAAAAGTTTTTGGTAGAGTTATTTTTCCATATAAAGTTCTAATCATGTGTTTTTGAGTGTGGGTACCTAAAAAGCTCAAAATATCTCATAATACACTTTTCTCGTAATGTCCTTTCTTTTCTCCATGTAGGATGCTTTGGATGTAATTTGGCACTTTTATACTTAACAAGCACAAAAACAATCAAGTGTTTTTCTTCATAAATCTCTGAAAAGACTCGTGTTCAGTAATATTGCTGAAATTGCTTCTGGTACAGGTTTCTGGTAAAGTCGTGTAATTTTCCCATATAGGTGGCTTTGCATGCACTTCAGGGTTTGGTACATAACTCCGGAAAAAAGCTAATTTTTTTTTTTTTGTTATTTTTTTTTCCTTACCTAATTTCCTTGAATTTTGCCAGAATTTTAGCATCTCGGTACTTATGAAGATGAATAAAAAAAAAAATTTATTCATTTTTTTTTTTTTTTCTCTCTATAAAGAGTGTTATTTGTGTGTTTTAGATTTTTGGTACTTAAGGAAACTAAAAACTCTTATAATACATAATTTTCGTAATAACCTTTCGTTTTACAAACATAGGGTTCTTTGCATGTATTTAAGCATTTTTATAGGTTAACATCATCAAAAACACTTAAAATTCATGTTTTTAGTAATGTTATTTTGTTTTTCCATAAAGGGTGTTTTGCATGCGTTTTAGCGTTTTCTTATGTAAGGAGTTAAAAACACTTAAAGGCATGTTTTTGGTAAAAGTTGGTTTTATTCCCATGTAATGTGATTGTTCTGATTTTTAGTGCTTTGTTGCATATCACGCTCTAAAACACTCAAAAGACACTTTTCTGGTAATGCCTTTTTTTTCCCGCATAAAACTAGTTTCGCTTGTAATTTCGGATTTTCGTAACTAAGAATGTGAAAAACATTCAAAATACTCACATGTGGTAATATAGTTCTGTTTCTCAATTAAAAGTCTTATTCATGAATTTCAGCATTTTGGAATGTAAGAAACTTCTTTATATACGTGAGTTTTTTGCGTTTTTTGCCTTGTGGTTCTTGTGAAATTAAAAAACACTCATTGTACTCGTTTTTCGTAATGTCCATTTCGCGTTTTTTGTAGGTAACAGTTTCACAAACACTCAAAATATACCTTTTTGGTAATGTTATTCTATTTCTTCATTTTGGTTGGTTTGCATCCGTTTTAGCGTTTTCTACGTAAAACACCGTAAAGACACGTTTTCAGTAATTTCGTGTTGATTCCCATATAGATTGACTTCTTGGATTTTATCGTGTTGGTTCTTAACATGCTGAAAAACACTCATAAGACAGTTTTCTGGCAAAGACGTTTAATTTCCCCATATAGGTAGCTTTGCATGCACTTTAGGGGTTTGGTACATATCAGTCCGAAAAAAAATATGAAAAATTTAAGTTTTTTGATAATGTTCTTATTTCACATAATTTCCTGAACATTGCCCGAATTTTTGGCACCTCGTTACCTGTAAAGATGAATAAGAATGAAAAAAATATATCGTATTTTTTTATTTATTTATTTATTTTTTCTCAATAAAGAGTGTAATTTGTGGCTTTTAGCTTTTTCGTACTTAATGAACTTAAAAACACTTATAATACACGTTTCTCGTAATGTCCTTTCGTTTCCCAAAAATAGGGTTCTTTGCATGTTTTTATTGGTAACATGATCAAAAACACTCAAAATACATGTTTTTGGTAATGTTTTTCTGTTTCATCATAAAGTGTATTTTGCATGCATTTTAGTGTTTTGGTATATAAGGAGCTCAAAAACACTTAAAGGCAAGTTCTTGTTAAAATTTTGTTTTATTCCAATGTAATGTGATTGCCCTGCTTTTTAGTGATTTATTGCCTAACACGCTCAATAACACTCAAAAGACTTTTCTGGTAATGTCATTTTTTTTCCCACATAAAGCTGGTTTCGCATGCAATTTGGGGTTTTGGTAACTAAGAATGTGAAAAGCACTCAAAATTCACTCATTTTTTAAGATTGTTCTGTTTCTCAATTAAGAGTGTTGTTGATGAGTTTCAGCATTTTGGTATCTGCGAAACTTCTTCATATACACTAGTTATTGCATTTTTTGTCTTGTGGTTCTTTTGAACTATAAAACACTCATTATACACTTTTCTTGCAATGTAATTTTTTTTTCCCATTATAGAGTGCTTTGCATCAATTTTCTTGTTTTTTATAGGTAACAAGCTCAAAAACACTCAAAATATAACTTTTTGGTAATATTTTTCTATTTCTTTATATTGCTTGGTTTGCATCAGTTTTAGCGTTTTTCTATGTAAAACACTGAGAAAACAAGTTTTCAGTAATTTTGTTTTGAATTCCCATATAGAGTGAGTTCCTTATTATTTATCGTTTTGGTGCCTAACATGCTAAAAAAAAAAACACTCAAAAAGAGAGATTTCTGATAAGGTCGTTTAATTTCCTCATATAGGAGGCTTTGCATGCACTTTAGGGTTTGGTACATAACAGTCCGAAAAAAAAGCTAAAATTAACTTTTTTGATAATATTCTTTTATCGTATAATTGCTCTGAATTTTCCTAGAATTTTGGCATATCGGTACCTATAAAGATAAATAACAAAAAAAAAAAATTTTTTTTTTATTCTTTTATTTATTTTTTCTTAATAAAGAGTGTTATTTGTGGTATTAGGCTTTTTGGTACTTCAGGAACTTAAAAACACTCATAATACACGTTTCTCGAAATATACTTTCGTTTCCCAAACATAAGGTTCTTTGCATGTATTTAAGCGTTTTTATAGGTAACATGATCAAAAACACTCAAAATACAAGGTTTTGGTAATGTTATTCTGTTTCTCCATAAAGTGTGTTTTCCATGCGTTTTAGCAGTTTTGTATATAAGGAGCTCAAAAACACTTAAAGGCAAGTTTTTTTTGTATAAATTGGTGTTATTCCAATGTAATATAATTGCCCTGCTTTTTAGTACTTTATTGCCTATCACGCTCAAAAACACTTAAAAGACACTTTTCTTGTAATGTCATTTTTTTCTCACGTAAAGGTGGTTTCGCATGCAATTTGGGGTTTGGTAACTAAGAATGTGAAAAACACTTAAAATACACGCATTAGCAAGGTTGTTCTGTTTCTCAATTAAGAGTGTTATTCATGAGTTTCAGCATTTTGGTATCTAGGAAATCTCTACATATACACGAGTTTTTGCGTTTTTGCTTTGTGGTTTTTTTGAACTATAAAACACTCATTATACACTTTTCTTGCAATGTTCTTTTCTTTCCCAATATAGAGTGCTTTGCATCAATTTTCGTGTTTTTTTTAGGTAAAAAGCTCAAAAGCACTCAAAATATACCTTTTTGGTAAGTTTTTCTATTTCTTGATATTGCTTGCTTTCCATCCGTTTTAACGTTTTTCTACGTAAAACACTGAGAAGACACGTTTTCAGTAACTTTGTTTTGGATTCCTATATAGAGTGAGTTCCTTATTATTTATCGTTTTGGTGCCTAACATGCTAAAAAATACTGAAAACATAGATTTCTGGTAAGGTCGTTTAATTTCCTCATATTGGAGGCTTTGCATGCACTTTAGGGTTTGGTACATAAGAGTCCGAAAAAAAAAAGCTGAAATTAGCTTTTTTGATAATATTCTTTTATCACATAATTGCTTTGAATTTTCCCAGAGTTTTGGCATCTCGGTACCTATGAAGATGAATAACAAAAAAAAAAAAAAAAAATCGTATTTATTTTATTTATTTATTTTTGTTCTAAATAAAGAGTGATATTTGTAGGTTTTAGTATTTTGTTACTTAAGGAACATAAAAAAAACACACAAATAATACACGTTTCTCGTAATGTTCTTTTGTTTCCCAAACATAATGTTCTTTGCATGTACTTAAGCGTTTTTATAGATAACATGATCAAAAACACTCCAAATACATGTTTTTGGTAATGTTACTCTGTTTCTCCATAAAGTTTGTTTTGCATGCGTTTTAGCGGTTTGGTATATAAGGGGTTAAAAAACACTTAAAGGCAAATTCTTCGTAAAAGTTGGTTTTATTCCCATGTAATGTGATCGTTCTGCTTTTTAGTGCTGTGTTGCATATCACGCTGAAAAACACTCAAAAGACACTTTTTTGGTAATGTCATTTTTTTCCCACATGAAGCTAGTTTCGCATGTATTTTGGCATTTTCGTAACTAAGAATGTGAAAAACACTCAAAATACACAATTTGGAAAGGTAGTTCTGTTTATCGATTAAAAGTGTTATTCATGCATTTATTCATTTTGGTATGTAAGAAATTTTTCTATATACACGAGTTTTTGCGTTTATTGCCTTGTGGTTCTTTTAAAACTATAAAACATTTTAAGGAGCTCAAAAATATTTAACGGCAAGTTCTTGGTAAAAGTTTGTTTAATTCACATGTAATGTGATTGCCCTTCTTTTAAGTACTTTATTGCCTAACACGCTCATAAACACTCAAAAGACATTTTCTAGCAATATAATTTTTTCCCCACATAAACCTAGTTTCGCATGCAATTTCGTGTTTTGGTAACTAAGAATGTAAAAAACACTCAAAATACACGCATTTGGTAAGGTTGTTCTGTATCTCAATCAAGAGTGTTATTCATGAGTTTCAGCATTTTGGTATCTAAGAAACTTTTGCCTTGTGGTTGTTGTGAAACTATAAAACACTCTTTATACAGGTTTCTCGTAATGTCCTTTTGTTTCCCAATATAGAGTGCTTTGCATCCATTTTGGCAATGTTATTCGATTTCTTCATATTGGTTTGTTTGCATCCGTTTTAGCGTGTTTCTACGTAAAACACTGAAAAGACAAGTGTTAAGTGATTTTGTTTTGGATTCCCATATAGAGTGACTTCCATATTATTTATTGTTTTGGTGCCTAACATGTTGGAAAACACTGAAGAGACAGGTTTCTGGTAAAGTCGTTTAATTTCTCTATAGAGGTGGCTTTGCATGCAATTTAGGTTATGGTACATAACTGTCCGAAAAAAAAGCTAAAATTAACTTTTTTGATAATGTTTTTTCCACATAATTTCCCTGAATTTTGCCAGAATTTTGGCATCTCGGTACCTATGAAGAAAAATGAAAAAAAAAATCACTTTTTTTTGTTTGTTTCTCTATAAAGAGTGTTATTTGTGGGTTTTAGCTTTTTGGTGCTTAAGGAATTTAATAACATTCATAATACACGTTTCTCGTAAAGTCCTTTCATTTCCCAATCATAGGGTTCTTTGCATGTATTTAAGCGTTTTTATAGGTAACATGATCAAAAACACTCAAAATACATGTTTTTGGTAATGTTATTCTGAATCTCCATAAAGGGTGTTTTGCATGCGTTTTACCGTTTTGCTATGTTAGGAGCTCAAAAACACTTAAAGGCAAGTTCTTGGTAAAAGTTGATTTTATTCCCATGTAATGTGATTGCCCTGCTTTTTAGTGCTTTATTAAACGCTCAAAAACACACTTATCTGGAAATGTCTTTTTTTTCTTTCCACATAAAGCTAGTTTCGTATGCAATTTGGGGTTTTGGTAACCAAGAATGTAAAAAACACTGAAAATACACGCATTTGGTAAGGTTGTTCTGTTTCTTAATTAAGAGTGTTATTCATGAGTTTCAGCGTTTTGGTATCTAAGAATCTCAAAAACACTTATAATGCACGTTTCTCGTAATGTCCCTTTTTTTCCTCATTTAGGGTGCTTTGCATGCATAGCTGAAAAAAAAAACACTGAAAATACACGCTTTTGGTAATAAGAACATAAGAACATAAGAAATAAGTAAATATGCAAGAAGGCATCAGGCCTACACGTGGCAGTACTTGTATGAAATATGCCTACGTATTTCCACCTATCATCTCCATCTATAAATGTGTAATTTTCTCTTACAGTTGCCAAATGCTTCAGCACTAACAGCTTGATTACTAATTCCGTTCCAATCATCTACTACTGTATTTGAAAACCAATTCCTTCCTGTTTCCTTTTTGAACATCAAGTTTTCAGGCTCAAGCCTGAAAACTTGATGTTCTATTTTTCTTGTTCTATCATGGTTACAGATTCTAAGAATTTTATTTATGTTCCCCTTGTTAAAACCCATATACCACTTAAAGACTTTTCTCAGGTCCACTCTTAACCTACGTCTCTCTAAAGAATGTAAATTTAACAGCTTGAATCTCGCTTCGTAAGGAATACTCCTCATCCCCTGTATCCTTTTAGTCATTCACCTTTGAAGTGATTCTAATAGACCTTTATCCTTCCTGTGATGTGGTGACCAGAATAGGACAGCTTAGTCTAGATGAAGTCTGACCAACGCTAATTGTAACTTTAATAAAACTTCCGGAGTTTTACTTTTAGCACTCCTGAAAATGAATCATAATACACTATTTGCTTTGTTTCTGGCCTCTTTGCATTGCTTTCTTAGACGGAGTTCAGAGCTAACTTTAAATCTCAAATCTTTTTCTTACCCTGAACGTACCAGAACTTGGTTGTTCATTGTGTAACTAATGTTTGGGTTTCTTCTACTTACGCTAAGTGCTTTGCATTTCTTGATATTAAACTACATTTGCCATCTGTCTGTCCATTCGTTCATCCTATCCAAATCTGCCTGCAAGGCGATGGTATGCGATTCTGACCTAATTAATCTACATACTCTCGTGTCATCCGCAAATTTACTAACAACACTACTAATTCCACTATCCAAGTCATTGACATATATTACAAACAACATCGGCCCTAATACTAATAATCCCTTTGTCACCCCACTAATTACTTGACCCCACTCGGATTTAGAGCCGTTTATTACAACACTCTGTCGCCTGTCGCTTGGCCATAACCTTATCCAGATTAATTCTAACCTTTTTCCAATTCTTCAATACTCTGGAATGTATTTCATCTGGTCCTGGTGACTTTAACTTTTCAGCTTATCTATCTCCTGTTCCACTATCTCTTTAGTTATGGTAATATCTGTCAGCTTCTCATTCTCTTCTACTCTAAATATCTTCTCACTATTCGGCACTATTCTTCTCACTATTCGGCAAATTCTGAATGTTTTCCTGGGCAAAGACAGTTAAAAAATACTCGTTCACAATTTTACTAATCTCCTCCCAACAACTAAGCAGGTCCCAATCTGCTGTCTTTAAGGAACTATTGTTTCTTTATTCTTTGTCTTATATGCCTGATAAAATCCCTTTGGGTCCATCTTTGCTTGGCTGGCTACATTTAATTCATAACTATTTTTAGCTTTCCTTGTAAAACTCCTGACTTTTCTAATTCATTATATTATGGTCTTAAAACCACTTCCCCTGTCTTTAATCTCATATATACTTGTCTTTCGCCCTATGTAGTGTTTTAACCTCAGTCATACATTTAGGACCATTTTTCTGTTATCTTATTCTTCTGTAAGGGATGTTCCCTAACTGTCCTGAATGTAATTTATCAACGAAATATTTATTTCGCTTCTCCATAGAGGGTGTTTTGCATGGGTTTTAGTGTTTCTGTACATAAGAACCTATAAAACACGTTTTTAGTATGTTGTTTTGTATTCCTTTATATGCTTTTTTAGCGTTTTGGTGTCTAACACGTTCAAAAACACTGAAAAGACACGTTGATGATAATGTCGTTTCGTTTTCCGATAAAGGGGGCTTCCAATGCATTTTGACTTTTGGTACTTAAGAATATGATAAAAAAGTTTAAGTAAAAGTTTTCGGTAGAGTTGTTTTTCCATATAAAGTGCTAATCATGTGTTTGAGTTTTGGTACCTAAAAAAGCTCAAAATCTCTCATAATGCACTTTTCTCGTAATGTCGTTTCTTTTCTCCCTGTAGGATGCTTTGCGTGTAATTTGGCATTTTTATACTTAACAAGCACAAAAACAATCAAAATACAAGTTTTTGGTAATGTTATTCTGTTTCTCCATAAAGGTTGTTTTGCATGCGTTTCAACGATTTCGGATGAAGAAGGTCAAAAACACTCTAAAGATACTTTCTTGGTAATGTTATTTTATATTGCCAAATAGGGTGCTTTCAATGCTTTTTAGCATTTTGATTCCTAACACTCAAGAAAACACTCAAAAGACACGTTTCCTGTAATATAGTTTTGCTTCTTCATAAAGGGATTTGCTTGCATTATGATGTTTTGCTACATAATATGAGAAACGCTCAAAATAAAGGTTTCAGGTAATGTTGTTCTTTTTCTCTATATAGGGTGCTATTCATGCGTTTTAGCGTTTTTGGTATTTAGGAAGCTCAAAAACACTAATAGAACTTTTTTTTTCCTAATGTCTTTCTATTTCCCCAAATAGGATGCTTCGTATGTATTTTGACGTTTTGGTACATAACAAGGTAAAAAAAAAAATAAATAAAAACACGTTTTTGGTGATGTTCTGTTTCTCTATTAAGAAATATAGGATATATTCAATTTTCATTCAAGCGGTTCAGTGTTTGTTTGATACCTAAGAGACTCAAAACACTGACAATGCACCTTTCTCGTAATGTTCTATCGTTTCCCCATACAGGGTGCTTTACATGCATTTTTAATATGATGTACGTAACAGACTCAAAAAGACTCAAAATACACGTTTTTGGTAAGGTTTTTCTATTTGGTAAGGTTATTCGTGTTTGCTGCACGTGTTTTAGCATTTTGGTTTTTTTTTTCCATATAGGGTACTTTTCATGCTTTTTAACCGTTTTGGTGCCTAACACGCTCATAAACACTAAAAAAACACATTTCTGGATATATCGTTTCCTTTTCCTATAAAGTGTGCTTTGCGTACATTTTGGCATTTTGGTACCTAACCATGTGAAATACACTCAAAATGCAAGTTTATATAATGTTAATTTTCTCCATATATTT
This sequence comes from Scylla paramamosain, assembly GCF_035594125.1. Taxonomy (NCBI): domain Eukaryota; kingdom Metazoa; phylum Arthropoda; class Malacostraca; order Decapoda; family Portunidae; genus Scylla; species Scylla paramamosain. The sequence continues at coordinate 5,735,518 of NC_087184.1, forward strand.
AGGCGTTTTAGCGTTTCAGTACCTAAGAAACTGAAAAAAAAAACACTCATAACACAAGTTTCTCGTAATGCGTTTTTGTTTCTTCAGATCGTGTAATCAAGGATTTTGGCGTTTTTCTAGGTAATAAGCTCAAAAACTCTCGAAATACTTGGTTTCAGTAATATTATCATGTTTTCTACATGAAGAGTGTTTGCATGCATTTTTGCGTTTTGGTATTTAACAAGATCATAATCACTCAAAAAACATGTTCCTGGAAATGTCTTTTTTTTTTTTTCCTCATATAGGGTACCTTACATGTATTTATACATTTAATTACTTAACAGTGTAAAAGAATACACAAAGCACGTTTGTTTTTTCTTTTGATGTTGTTCTGTTTCTCCATTTAGAGTGTTATTACAGGGTTTTCGCGTTTTCGTAGACAGGAATCTGAAAAACACTCATAACACACATTTCTCGCAATGTCTTTTCATTTCCTCATTCTTTGCATGCATTTTGGCGATTTTGTACGTAACAAGCTCAAAATCATTTAAATACTTGTTTTTGTTAAGGTTATTCTCTTTCTATTTAAAGGGTGTTTTCCATTCGTTTTATGGTTTTTGTACATAAATAGCTCAAAAACACACCAAACACACGTTTTTAGAAATGTTGTTTTGCTTTCCCCATAGAGGAACTTTTCCATGCCTTTTAGCGTTTTTGTGCCTAACACGCTCATAAACACTTAAAAAAAAAAAAAAATACATGTTTCTGGAAATGTCGTTTCGTTTCCCTAGAGAGGGCACTTTGCATGCATTTTGGCGTTTTTGCTATCTTACAATGTGAAATAAAACTCAAAAATCACGTTTTTTGGTAAGTGTTTTTATTTATTTTTTTCCATATAGAGTAATACTATTTATGTCTTTTAGCGTTTTGGTACCTAAAAAGATTAAAAACACTGATAATACACTTTTCTTGTAATGTCTTTTCGTTTCTTAATATTAGGTACTTTGCATACATTTTGGCGTTTTCGTAGTTAACAAACTGAAAACCCTTAAAATACTTGTTTTTTCGTAATTTTATTGTGTTTCTCCATAAATCATGTTTCACGTGTGTTTTAGCTTTTTGGTACGTAAGTAGCTCAAAAACATTTTGGTGCCTAACACGATCATAAACACTCAACAGACACGTTTCACGAAATATCATTTTCTTTCCCAACTATAGCCTATTTTTCCTGTTTTTTTTGGGGGGGGGCTTTTTGGCACCTAATAATGTGTAATACACATAAAACACAAGTTTTTGGTAGTTTTTTTTTTTTTTCATTGAGTACTATTAATACCTTTTAACATTTTGGTACCTAAGAAGCTCAAAAGCACTAATAATACACGTTTCAGGTATGCCCTTTCGTTTCCCATAGTGTACTTTGTGTGCATATTGTAGTTTTTGTAACAAACTCAAAAACTTTTTTTTTTGTAAATATATGTTTCGCCATAAATGTTTTTTTTTTCTTTTTTTTGCATGCGTTTTAGCATTATGATACGTAATTACCTGAAAACACTGAAAAGAGACGGTTTCGGTGATAGTTTGTTTTCCATATAGGATGTTTTTTTTTTTATTTACTTTTTTTTTTTGTCGTTTTGGTACTTAACACGCTAATAAACTCATAAAAGACACGTTACTAGAAATTTAATTTCTTTTCCCTATATAGGGATCGTTGGATGCATTTTGGTGTTTTGGTATCTATGAATGTGAAAAAAAAGCACTCAAAACACGTATTCGGTAATGTTGTTTTGTATCTTCATATAGAATGTTATTCGTGGTTTATTGCGTTTTGGTACCTAAGAAGCTCAAAAACATTCATAACACGTTTCTTGTAATGCCTTTTCGTTTCTCCATATAAAATTTTCGTACCTAAGAAGGATATATTTTGGCGTTTTTCCACCTAAGCTCAGAAAACACCCCAAAAAAACTTGTTTTTGGTAATATTAGTCTTTTTCTCCATAAAGTGTGTTTTGCATGCGTTTTTTGCGTTTTTGGTACGTAAGATACTGAAAAAAACACTCAAAAGACACGGTTCTTGGTACTATTGTTCTGTTTTTTTTTTTTTTTTTTCATATAGAAGGTTATTCATGCGTTTTAGAGTTTGGTACTTAAGAAGTTCAAAAAACAGATTTCTCGTAAAGACTTTTCGTTTCTCCATATCAAGTGCTTTGCATGCATTTCGCTGTTATATCTCCTAATAATGTGAAATACACTTAAAATACACTTTTTTGGTATTAATCTTTTTCTCCAAATAAAGCGCTATTCATGCGTTTTAACGTTTTGGTACCTAAGAAGCTAAAAAAAAAATAATGATAATAAACGTTTTTTGTAATGTCGTTTTGGTTCCCCATATAGGATAGTTTGTATGCATTTTGGTGTTTTTGACGTAAAAAATAACTCAAAAACACTCGATACTTATTTTCCATAAGGATTTTTTTTTTTTACCGTTTTTTTTTTTTTTTTTACCATTTTCCTTGCTAATATGTTAAAAACACTGAAAATATACGATTCTGGAAACGTA
>NC_087184.1:5743053-5842104 GCF_035594125.1 Scylla paramamosain
CGAAAATGCTAAGAAACAGAACAACATTACCAAAAACATATATTTTGAGTGTTTTTCACATTTTCAGCTACCAAAAATGCAAAAAAGCATGCAAAGCCAGCTATATGGTGAAATAAAATGATATTATCAAAAACGTGTCCTTTAAGTGTTTTTATTTTCACTGCCTTAACAGTAAAACGCTAAAAAGCATTGGAATCACTCCATTTGGGGAAAAAAAGCATTACAAAACCTGTATTTTTTTACTTTTTTTTTACACTTTTACATAAAAAAAAAAGCTAAATCACATGCAAAAACCCTTTTTGGAGAAATAGAATATCATTGCCCAAAACGTTTATTTTCAATGTTTTGAGCTTCATACTAAGAAAAAAAAAACACGTCAAAATGCATGCAAAGCACTCTATGAATAGACGAATGGACAATAAGTGATAAGTGTATTACAAGTGTTTTTTGAGTTTTTAGGCACCAAAACGCAAAAAACGTGTTTTTGGTGTTTTCCACTTTGTTAGGTTCCGAATCGCCAAAAAAGCATACAAGGCATGCTTTATAAGGAAACAAAAGGACATTACGAGAAACGTGTATAATGAGTACCAAAACGCTAAAACGGCTCAGTAGTAGTCTATATGGACAAACAGAACAACATTACATAAAAAGAGTATTTTGACTGTATTTCGCACTTAGGTACCAAAACACCAAAATGCATCTAAAGCCCTCTTAATGATGAAACGAAACGACATTACGTTTCTTTGCATCATATAGGATGCAAAAGCATCCTATATGGGGAAACGAAAAGATATTACTAGAAACGTGTATTATGAGTGATTTTGCGCTTCTTCGGCTCGAAAACGCTAAAACGCATGAGTAGCACACTGTTTGGAGAAACAGTACATAATTACGAAAAAAAAAACGTGTAATTTGAGTGTTTTTCACATTGTTAGGTTATAAAATGCCAAAGTGCTTGCAAATTCCTCTACAGGGGTAAATGAAACGACATGACAAGAAAAATGTCTGTTGTATTTTTTCAACACATCCTAATTAGCATGGAAAGTATCCTATATGACAATACAACATAACATCACGAAATACGTGTCTTTTAAGCATTTGCTTCTTGCGTTCCAAAATGCTAAAGCACATCCAAAACACCTTTTATGGAGGAACAGAATAACATCACCAAAAACGTGTATTTTGAGTGTTTTGAGCTTGTTACATACAAAAACACCAAAAAACATGCAAAGGGGAAACGAAAAGGAAAGGAAATTACGATATTACGAAATTACGAAAGGAAATTAAGAGAAACGTGTATTATGAGTGTCTGAGTTTCTTAAAGTACAAAACATTAAATCAACTGAATAGCACTCTTAATGGAGAAACATAATAACATTACCAAAAACGTGGTTTTTGAGTGTTTTTCACCATGTTATGTAACGAAACACTAAAAATGCATGCATAGCACCCTATATGGCGAAACCAAAGTACATTACGAAAAACGTGTATTATAAGTGTTTTAGAGCTTCTTAGGTACCAAAACGCTAATACGCATAAATAGCGTTCTATGGAGAAAAATGACATTACCCAAAACGTGTAATTAAAATATTCTTTACAGTGTTAGGTACCAAAACGCCAAAATGGATGCAAAATTCCCTATATAGGGAAATGAAACTATAATTCCAGAAACGTCTTTTGCGTGATTTTCAGCGTGTTAAGCAACAAAACGGTAAATAGCATTCAAAACATCGGATATGGGAATACAAAACAACATCACCAAAAACATGTCTTTTGAATATTTTCAAAATCCTTAAAACGCATGTAAAACACCCTTTATAGAGAAAAAAAATAACATTACAAAAAAAAGAAATATTTTTTTTTCTTTTCCTTACAAAAACGCCAGAATGCATGGAAAGCACTCTATATGGAGAAACAAAAGGACATTACGAGACACGTGTATTATTATAGGACAAAAGGCTCCTATGTGCGGAAACGAAAAGACATTACGAGAAAAGATGTGTTATGAATGTTTTTGAGAGTGGTAGGCACCAACCCGCCAGATAGCAGGGGAATAACCCTATATGGGAATAAAAACATCACCAAGAAAGTGTCTTTTGAGTGTTTTTGAGCTTCTTACGTACCAAAACGTTAAAACGCATACAAAATTTGTGGAGAAACACAATAACGTGAATTTTGAGTCTTTTTAGCTTGTTATCTAAAAAAAAAAAAACGCCAAAATGATTACAAAGCACCATATATGGAGAAAAGAAAGTATATTTTGAGAAATGTGCATTGTTTATTTATTTATTTATTTTTTTTAGTTTCTTAGGTACCAAAACGCTAATGCTTGTGAATACCACTCTTCATGGAGAAACAGAACAACATTATCAAAAACATGTTTTTAAGTGTTTTTAACATAGTTAAAAGAACGTATCTTTTCAGTGTTTATGAACGTGTTGAGCACCAAAAGACTAAAAGAATGCAAAGCACCAAATATGGAAAAAACAGAACGACTTAACCAAAAACGTGTATTTTGAGTGTTTTTGAGCTAGTTATGTACCAAAACGCTAAAACACATGTAAAATACCCTTTATGGGGAACAGAACAACTTTATCAAAAAACGTTTTTTGAGCTTGTTACATAGATAAATGTCAAAATGGATGCAAAGTATCCTATATAATGAACCGAAAAGATATTACGAGAAACGAGTAATTTGATGTTTTAGAGCTTCTTAGGTACCTAAATACGAATAGCACTCTATATGAATAAAAAGACCAAAATTACCAAAAAAGTGTATTTCGAGTTTTTTTTTTTTTCACAGTTATGTACTAAAACGCTAAAATGTATGTGAAGCACCATGTACTGGGCAACGAAACGACATTTCCAGTAACATGTCTTTTGAATGTTTATAGCCATGCTTGGCACGAAAACGCGAAAAAGCATCGAAAGCTCACTATATAGGAAATGAAACCATGTAACTTTTGAGTGTTTTTGAGCTACTTACCTACTAAGACCCTAAAACACATGCAAAACACGCTTGACAGAGAAACAGAAAAAAAATGTATTTTGAATGCTTTTGAGCCTGTTAAGTAGAAAAAAAATAAAATGCAATGAAAGCACTATTAGGAAACGAAAAAAAAAAATTACAAGAACCATGTATTATGAGATTTTTAGAGCTTTTTAGATACCAAAACGCTAAAAAGGATGAAAGATAATAAAATTACCAAAAATTTGCTTTTTGCGTGTTTTTTTTCACATTATGTACCAAAATGCTAAAATGTTTGAAAATCACCCCATATGGAGAAAAGAAAGGAATTTATGAGAAACGTGTATTATGTATGTTTTGAGTTTCTTTGGTACCAAAACGCTAAAACGTGTGAATACCTGCTATGTGGAAAAACCGAACACCATTTCCAAAAACGTATTTTCAGTGCATCCAAACCATACTATATGTGGAAAGGAAACGAAACGTGCATTAACGTTTTGGTACATATGAAGCTGAAAACACTCAAAATATATATATATATATATATATATATATATATATATATATATATATATATATATATATATATATATATATATATATATATATATATATATATATATATATATATATATATATATATATATATATATATATATATATATATATATATATATATATATATATATATATATATATATATATATATATATATATATATATATATATATATATATATATATATATATATATATATATATATATATATATATATATATATATATATATATATATATATATATATATATATATATATATATATATATATATATATATATATATATATATATATATATATATATATATATATATATATATATATATATATATATATATATATATATATATATATATATATATATATATATATATATATATATATATATATATATATATATATATATATATATATATATATATATATATATATATATATATATATATATATATATATATATATATATATATATATATATATATATATATATATATGTATGTATATATATATATATATATATATATATATATATATATATATATATATATATATATATATATATATATATATATATATATATATATATATATATATATATATATATATGTTACGGCCATTTTGGAAAATTGGTCGTTTTACAAAATTGCCGGTCATTATGCAAAAAGACCAAATTCGTGGTCACATTGCAAAATGACCTAAATTTCTCAACATTTTGCAAAACGACCAAGATTTTGGTCAGTTTACAAAATTATCGTTGGTCAGTTTGCAAAACGACCAAGATTTTGGTCAGTTTACAAAATTATCGTTGGTCAGTTTACAAAATGTCCATACAGCAAGCAGGCAGATGAAAAAAAAAGCGAGGGAATGATAAAACGTAGTGAACATAACTAATTTTATTGTGTGTCGACCTTGTTGGAGCAAGAGGCACTGCATTTGCATCTGCTGTTGCATAATACAGAGTTTTTTAAACACTTGCAGCGTCTGGTCATACATGACTTAGTGCAGGAGCATTTAGCGAATCCCTGACCTTGTCCCATTGATTCTGCAATTGCTACTTCCCGCAGACTTACTTCCCGCTCCTGTACAACATCATCAAGAGAAAGGAATTTTTCTAGACATGGAGTAAATTGGTTGCGAGTGTACACTTGTTTAAGCAGGCCGTGTTTTGTACCAAGCTTATATGTGCCATTGTCCAATGCCTGAAAAACAACTGCCTTCACATTAGGAAACTCTGCACGTCCGCGGTCAACTAATGGAACAGGAACCATCACAGTTTCCCCTACCTTGGCTGGTTGAAATCTCTTCACAGAATTATCGATCATTTTTTGGGCTTGTTTCTGTTGTTCTATGTTGGACTTCATTTGTTCAGTATGAATACTCTGACTCCGACTGCAGATGGAACAAAGCACAGACTCATCAGCATCGTTATTCCTCATAGAACACGGAGTATTAGAGTGACATGGGTTCTCACACACATTGCACACATTTAAACCAAAATATCTTTTGCCACAGGAGATGCAGTTAATGACAGCAGATGCTTCTTCTTGCTTTTCAACACCTGTCTCTTCCTCCTCTGTGTCTGTGACCTCATTGACAACACCTAGTGCCTCTGCAAGCTGCTCCTCCGTCTGCATACCGTCCAGGACTTCCTCTGGTACAGAATTTGCGTCAACACCAAGACGAGCCTTCTGTCCATACATGGCCTCATATGGTGTCCTTCCAATTCCGGAGTGAAAGCGGGTATTTTTCTTTCACTGAACAAAGCGCAGTCCCTGTGACCATTGTGTAGAGTTGTTGTCCTTCATCCAACATGCGAGAATGGCTTCAATATCCCTGTTGGCACGTTCCACCGAGCCCTGCGATTGGGAATGTCGTGGTTTGCCATGAACCATCTTGCACTCTGGCCACATCATCAGAACTTCCTTGACAAGCTGAAAATTGAAAAGCGTATATCAGGTTTTGTCATATACAGGGTGATTCATTAACTCCAATATTGCTATGTTGTGAGTTTTAAAGAGAGAGAGAGAGAGAGAGAGAGAGAGAGAGAGAGAGAGAGAGAGAGAGAGAGAGAGAGAGAGAGAGAGAGAGAGAGAGAGAGAGAGAGATTTACATAAATCATTTGTTCTTTACCTTATTTGAGAATTCTCTTCCATTGTCAGACTGCAGGATATGGGGGGCTCCTTTGTCACAGAATATATCAACGAGGTGGAAAGCAACCTCTTCAGCAGTTTTCGTCTGTAGAGCCCGAAGACACACCATCTTCGTCAAGTGATCCTGGTAGTTCAGAATGAAACGATGTTTTCCATCTGGCTGGCTCTGCATATCGATCAAGTCGACCTACAAATAGACAGAACATCAAAAAAGATTATGTAATATTGCTAGATAATAATAATATATTTGCAATCGTAAACAAAAGCAAGGGTATTAAAGACTCCCCTCTGACAACAAGCCATGGCAATAATGAAATTATTATTATTATTAACCAGTGCTTGTTTACTAACCTGAGCTCGTGAGTTCATACTGTTGGATACAATTGGCTTCACAGTCACAGACTTGCGTACAGTGCTTTTTTTCAGATGACACTCCTCACAGAACTGTAAATACAACTCAATTTGGGATCTTGAAACATTGGCATATTTTTCACTTGTTTCCCTAAAGACAATAGTTCTACCTCCATGCCCACGTGCACGATGAATAGCATCGATCACATCGAACACATCTTCAGCGCATACGAATCTAAGATTAGTTCCCTTTTTCTGCAATTTCTTAACGGTGATACCTTCAACTGTGACTTCAAGGATATCATACTTTCGTAACAAACGATAGTCTTTCTGAGTCTTTTTAATGTTAACACGTTTAAGTTCATCCAAGCGATTCATAATTTGTTCGCATTCATTTCTGTACAACAAACTCGAAGTATTTGATGCCTTCTTCTCCTCAGCCGCTATCAGCTTTGAATAAAAATCTGTTTTTCTATTTTCCATTGTACAGATTTCCAGAGTATAATAAAATACACACAAAGTACTGGGAGTAACACTACGTTGGTCGTCTTCTCCTGGCTTTCAGCAGTGCCTGACTGACCACAGTATCAACAGTCAGCTCCCATTACTATTGTGGAGAGAGAGGGGGGGAAGAGGGGGGAGGATATTAAGTGAATGATCGACCAGCAATGAACCAGTAATTTGCAAAAGTGAATGACAAACCAGTAAATGAACCAATATCTCCCTTTCCCGCCTATCCTTTAGTCATCCCTTTGTCACATGCTTTTCCATTAATTTCATCACTTATCATTTCTATTTTCTACACAAGCTAACTAATCTATCTTACCTGCCCTTCGATGACGGCGCCTACACATACAAGAGTGAATGACAAACCAGTAAATGAACCAATATCATAAGAGATAATTTACAGGAGAGAGTGGCAGCGAGGCCAGCAGAGATTGAACGAAGATTAACAAGGGTGACATACTCATATGAGTTCAGGGGGAAATCCAGCTGTGCGATAAATGTGTGTGTGTGTGTGTGTGTGTGTGTGTGTGTGTGTGTGTGTGTGTGTGTTCAAAAAGAAGTGGTTCGAACTTTGTGTGTGTGTGTGTGTGTGTGTGTGTGTGTGTGTGTGTGTGTGTGTGTGTGTGAGATGATTAGCTGAACCTAAAATAAGGACAGTTAAGCATACTCATTGGTTATGTACTGCAACTGTAACGTTTTATCATTCCCTCGCTTTTTTTTCCATCTGGCTGCTTACTGTATGGAGATTTTGTAAACGGACCAACAAAAATACTGTTTATTTTGTAAACTGACCAAAATCTTGGTCGTTTTGCAAAATGTTGAGAAATTTAGGTCATTTTGCAATGTGACCACGAATTTGGTCTTTTTGCATAATGACCGGCAATTTTGTAAAACGACCAATTTTCCAAAATGGCCGTAACATATATATATATATATATATATATATATATATATATATATATATATATATATATATATATATATATATATATATATATATATATATATATATATATATATATATATATATATAGTTTTTAATGATGTTTTGTTTTCGCGTGGTTTCCGTGCTTTTTAGTTTTTTGGTGCATAATATGTTCAAAACACCCAGATGACACGTTCCTTGTTATATCGTTTCATTACCGTTAAATAGAGTGCTTTGCATGCATTTTTTGCGTTTTACTTTAAAAAAAAAATTCAAAACACACGTTTTTGGCAATACTGTTCTATTTCTCTATGAAGGGCGTTTTGCATGCGTTTTAACGTTTTAATATGTAATATGCTGAAAAAAACAAAGAAAAGATACTTTTTTTTTTAGTATTGTGTTATCTTCTCCTATAAAGAGAATTTTTGTAAACACCGGTGTTTTGGTACCAAACAAGCTTAAAAAAAAGAAAAAAAAAAAAACTGAAAAGACACGTTTTTGGTAACGTTGTCTTCTTTTACCATTAAATGTGTCGTGCATGGAATTTGGCCTTTAAGTACATTCAATATACACGTTTTTTTCTTTTATGTTGTTTTGCTTATCCATATAGAATGCCATAAACTTGTCTTAGCCTTTTCTCACCTAAAAATCCGAAAAAAAATCCTAATACACGTTTCTGTTAATATCGTTTCGTTTCCCCATATAGGTTCATTTGCTTGCATTTTTGGCGTTTTGTTAACTAACAAGCTAAAAAAAAAAATGAAAGAAAAACACATTTTTGCTGTTTTTTTTTTCAAATAAAAGGTGTTTTGGACGCGATTTAGCGTTTTGGTACGTAAGAAACTAAAGAAAAAAAAACACAAAAGACACGTTTTTCATAATGTTTTGTTTTCAAATATAGATTGTTTTCCATGCTCTTTATCGTTTGTTGCCTAATATGCTCAAAAACACGCATGTAACATGTTTCTGGTGGTGTCGTTTCCTTGACTCAAATAAGTTGCTTTGCATGCATTTTGGAGTTTTGCTAACTAGTTGTAAAACACTTATAACACAGGTTTGGTAATCTTGTTCTGTTTCTCCATAAAAGATGTTTTGCATGCATTTTAGCGTTTTGATACGTAAGAAGAAAAACACTCAAACGACACGTTTTTTACAATGTTGTTTGTTTTCCCCAAATAGGGTGATTTGCATCCACTTTAGCGTTTTGGTAAAAATAAGCTGGAAAATACTCAGGTTTCCTGTAATGTAATTTCGTTACCCCAAATAGAGTGCTTTACGTGCATTTTGGCGTTTTAGTACCTAAAAGGCTGGATAACACTCAAAATACACATTTTTGGTAATGTTCTATTTCTCCATAAAAAAAAAAAAAAAAGCGCTTTGCATGCGTTATAGCGATTTGGTACGCAAGAAGTCGTAAAACACTCAATAGACAAGTTTTAGTAATGTTCTTTTCTTTTCCCATAAAGGATGTTTTGCATGCACTTTGGCGCTTTTGTACCTAACAAGCTCAAAAAACTTTTAATACACGTTTTTGGTTAATGTTGTTAATTTTTTTCTTCATGTAGAGTTTCTTCATGTATGTATTTTGGCGTTTTCGTACCTAACATGAGGAAAAACACTCATAGTACACGTACATTACATAGTACATTACAACATAGATAATGTTGTTCTGCTTCTTTATATATAGTTCTTTGAATGCATTTTTGAGTTTTAGTATCTAATATGTGGAAAAACCCTCATAATACAAGTTTTTCATAATGTTTCTCTGTTTCTCCATATAGAGTGTTATTCATGTATTTTAGCATTTTATTGCATAAGAAGTTGAAAAGACATAGCATTTCTGTTAAAATCGTTTCTTTTCCCAATATCTGGTAATTTACACTAAAAAGAAATATTTTTTTGCTGCTGTTTTTGTTTCTCCATAAACGGTGTTTTGGATGCGTTTTAGCAGTTTGGTGCGTAAGAAGCACTCAAATGACACGTTTTTAATCAAGCATTTTTATTTTTCCATATAGAGTGTTTTCCACGATTTTTTTTTTTTTTAGCATTTGATGCCTTATATAATAATAATAAAAAGTACGTTTCTCGTAATGTTATTTCCTTACCCCAAATAAGGTGATTTGCATGCATTTTCGGGTTTTGCTTCTTAACTTTGTGGAAAAAATAAAAAACTCATGATTTTGTTAATGTTGTTCTGTTTTTCCAAAAGTGGTGTTTTCCACGCGTTGTAACGTTTTGGTACATAAGAAGCAAAAAACACACAAAAGAAGTTTTTTTATAATGTTGTTTGATTGTCCCAAATACGGTTCTTTGCATGCACTTTAGTGTTTTGTTAAGTAACAAGCACAAAAATAATAATATCTTTTCATTTCCTAATATCATTTAATTTGCATGTATTTTGGCGTTTTAGTACCTAAGAAGTTCAAAAACACTCAAAATACCAGTTTTTGGTAATGATGTTCTGTTTTCCCATTGAGTTTTTGAGCGTTTTAGCGATTTGGCACGTAATAAGCTAAAAACACTCAAAAGACACGTTGTTGATAATGTTGGTTTCTTTTCTTTTCCGGTAATATAAGTTTTATATTCTTTTTACCCTTTTGGTGTCTGATATGCAAAAAAAAAAAAAAAAAAACTCAAATGGGGCGTTTCAGGTAATGTCGTTTCATTTCACAAAGTAGAGTGTTTTGCATGTATTTTGTTGTTTTGGTACCTAATAAGCTGAAAAACACTCAAAACACACGCTATTTGTCAATAAAGACGTTTTGCATGCGTTTTAGAGTTTTCGTACGTAAGAAAATGAGTAAAAAAAAAAACATTCATAAGAGTTTTCGGTAAAGTTCATTTCTTTTTCAATTCAGATTCTTTTGCATGCAGTTTGGCGTTTTGGTACCTGACAACCTTGAAAAGAATACATGTTTTTTGGTAATTTTTTTTTTGTTTTTTGGTAATATTGTTCTTGTTTCTTCATATAAGGTACTTTGTATGTATTTTGGAGTTTTAATATTTAACATCGGGGAAAAAAATCTCATAATAAACGTTTTTGGTAATGTTGTGTTTCTCGATATTGACTGCTGTTCATGTATTTTAGGATTTTGGTAAAAAAGAACCTTAAAAAAACAACAATAATAATAAACTTTTCTGTTAATATCTTTTCGTTTCCCGAAGTTGGGTAGTGTTTCCTTTTTCCATATAGAGTGATTTCCATACTTTCTAGCGCTTAGATTAAAAATATACTGAAAAACACCTAAATGACACGTTTGTGGTGATGTTCCGTTATCCCAAACAGGGTGGTTTGCATGCATTTTTTGGTTTTGCTATATAACAAAATGAAAAAAAACTTAAAACACACGTGTTTAATAATGTCGTCCTGTTTCTTCATATATGTTTTATATGCGTTTTGCCGATTTGGTATGTAACATAAGGATAAACACTCATAATACACATTTTTGGCAATGTTGTTCTGTTTCTCAGTGCAGACTGGTATTCACAAGTTTTAGCCTTTTGGCACATAAGAAGCTGAAAAAAGCTTATAATACTTGTTTTCGTTAATATCGTTTAATTTCTAAATATCATGGGATTTGGATGCATTTTTGCATGCATACTCAAAACACCCGTTATTGGTTATGCTATTCTGTTTCTCCATAAAGGGTACTTTGCAGACGTTTTAGGGTTTTGGTGCATTAGAAGCTAAAAAAAAAAAAATCAAGACACATTTTGATAATGTTTTGTTTTCCCATGTATAGTGTTTTCTATGCTTTTTTTTTTTAGCGTTTTTGTGCCTAATATGGTCAAAAACACCCATATGACACGTTTTTTGGTAATATCGTCTCGTTGTCCAAATTAGCGTGCTTTGCAAGCATTTTAGCGTTTTGGTCCTAACAAGCTGGGAAAGCAAAGAACCCTATATTTGGGAAAGGAAAGGAGATTATGAGAAACGTGTATTATGAGTGTTTTTAAGATCCTTAAGTACCAAAAAGCTAAAACCCACAAATAACACTCTTTATAGAAAAAAAATAAAAATAAATAAATAAATAAAAAAATAGCATTTTTTTTTTTATTCATCTTCATAAGTACCAGGATACCAAAATTCTGGCAAAATTCAGGGAAATTATATGGAAAAAAGAACATTATCAAAAAAGTTAATTTTAGATTTTTTTCGGACTGTTATGTACCAAACACTAAAGTGCATGCAAAGCATGCATGGAAATTAAACGACTTTACAACAAACCTGTCTTTTGAGTGTTTTTTAGCATGTTAGGCACCAAAACGATAAATACCATTGAAGTCACTCAATATGGGAATCCAAAACAAAATTACTGAAAAAATGTCTTCTCAGTGTTTTACGTAGAAAAACGGTAAAACGGATGCAAACCAACCAATACGAAGAAATAGAAAAACATCACCAAACACGTATATTTTGAGTGTTTTTGAACTTGTTACCTACAAAAAACGAGAAAATGCATGCAAAGTACTCTATATTGGGAAACAAAAAGGACATTACGAGAAACGTGTATAATGAGTGTTTTATAGTTTCACAAGATCCACAAGGCAAAAAACACAAAAACTCGTATATATGGAAAAGTTTCTTAGATACGAAAATGTTGAAACTCGTGAATAAACCTCTTAATTGAAAAACAGAACAACCTTACTAATTGCGTGTATTTTGAGTGTTATTTCACATTCTTAGTTAAATAAAAACGAAATCCCATGCGAATATAGCTTTATGTGGGAAAAAAAAAAAGTGACATTACCAGAAAAGTGTCTTATGAGTGTTTTTGAAAGTGTTAGTCAATAAAGCACTTAAAAGCAGGGCAATCACATTACATGGAATAAAACCAACGTTTACCAAGAACTTGCCTTTAAGTGTTTTTCAGCTCCTTATATGCGCTAAAACGAATGCAAAACACACTTTATATAGAAAAAAAATAACATAACCAACAACAGGTATTTTGAGTGATTTTTAATAATGTTATCTATATAAAACGCTTAAATACATGCAAAGAATCTTATTATTGGGAAAGGAAAGAATATTACGAGAAACGTGTATTATGAGTGTTTTCAAGTTCCTTAAGAACCAAAAAGCTAAACCCCACAAGTAACACTTTTTATTTAGAAAAAAATAAATAAATAAAAAGTAAATAGAAAAACAGGAAATTTTTTATTTTTTTATTCATCTTCATAGGTACCGAGATGCCAAAATTCTGGCAAAAATTCAGGGCAATTATGTGATAAAAGATCATTATCAAAAAAGTTAATTTTAGCTTTTTTTTCGGACTGTTATTTACCAAACCCTAAAGTGCATGCAAAGCCACCTATATGAGGAAATAAAACGACTTTACCAGAAACCTGTCTTTTGAGTGATTTTCAGCTTGTTAGGCATCAAAACGATAAATAATATGGAAGTCTCTCTATATGAGAATCCAAAACAAAATACTGAAAACGTGTCTTTTCTGTGTTTTAGGTAGAAAAACGCTAAAACGGATGCAAACCAACAAATATGAAGAAATAGAATATTACCATAATGGTATATTTTGAGTGTTTTTAATCATGTTACCTACAAAAACGCGAAAAAAGGATGCAAAGCACTCTATATTGGGAAACAAAAGGACATTACGAGAAACGTGAATAATGAGTGTTTTATAGTTTCACAAGAACCACAAGGCAAAAAACGTAAAAACTCCTGTATATGAAGAAGTTTCTTAGTTACCAAAACGCTGCTACTCATGAATAACACTCTTAAATGAAAAACATAACAACCTTACGAAATGCGTGTATTTTGAGTATTTTTCACATTCTTATTTACCAAAACCCCAAATTGCATGCAAAACTAGCTTTATGTTGGTAAGAAATGACATTACCAGAAAAGTGACTTTGGGTGTTTTTGAGCGTGTTAGGCAATAAAGCACTAAAAAGCAGGGCAATAACATTACATGGGAATTAAACCAACTTTTACCAAGAACTTGCCTTTAATTTTTTTTGAGCTCCTTACATACCAAAACGCTAAAACGAATGCAAAACACCCTTTATGGAGAATAAGAATAACATTACCAAAAACATGTATTTTGAGTGTTTTTGATCATGCTACCTATAAAAACGCGAAAATACATGCAAAGAACCCTATGTTTGGGAAACGAAAGGACATTACGAGAAACATGTATTATGAGTTTTTTTAAGTTCCTTAAGAACCAAAAAAACTAAAACCCACAAATAACACTCTTTGTAAAGAAAAAATAGATAAATATATATAAAAAAACGGCAATTTTTTTTTTTTTATTATTCATCTTCATAGGTACCGAGATGCCAGAATTCTGGGAAAATTCTGGGCAATTATGTGATAAAAAAAATATTATCAAAAAAGTTAATTTTAGCTTTTTTTTCGGAATGTTATGTACCAAACTCTTAAGTGAATGCAAAGCCACCTACATGAGGAAATTAAACGACTTTACGAGAAACCTTACTTTTCAGTGTTTTTCAGTATGTTAGGCACCAAAACGATTATAACATGGAAGTCACTCAATATAGGAATCCAGAACAAAATTACTGAAAACGTGTCTTTTCAGTGTTTTACATAGAAAAACGCTAAAAAGGATGCAATTCAACCAATATGAAGAAATAGAATAACATTACCAAAAATGTATATTTTGAATGTTTTTGAGCTTGTTACCTGAAAAAATGCAAAAATGGGTGCAAAGTATTGCAAAACAAAAGGACATTCTGAGAAACGTGTATAATGAGTGTTTTATAGTTCCACAAGAACCAAAAGGCAAAATACGCAAAAACTCGTGTACCTAGAGAAGTTTCTTAGATACCAAAATGATGAAACTCATGAATAACACTTTTAATTGAGAAACATAATTACCTCACAAAATATGTGTATTTTGAGTGTTTTTCACATTCTTAGTTACGAAAATCCCAAATTACATGCGAAACTAGCTAGTTTCCTAGATACCAAAATGCTGAAACTCATGAATAACACTCTTAATTGAGAAACAGAACAACCTTACTAAATGCGTGTATTTTGAGTGCTTTTCACATTCTTAGTTACCCAAAACCCAAATTGATTGCGAAACCAACTTTATGTGTTTAAAAAAAACGACATTTTCAGAAAAGTGTCTATTGAGAAAAGAAGGGCAATCACATTACATGGGAATAAAACCAATGTTTACCAAGAACTTGCCTATAAGTGTTTTTGAGCTCCTTATATACCAAAACGCTAAAACGCATGCAAAACACACTTTATGGAGAAACAGAATAACATTACCAAAAACATGTATTTTGAGTGTTTTTGATCATGTTACCAATAAAACGCTTAAATACATGCTAAGAATCCTATTTGTGGGAAACGAAAGGACTTTACGAGAAACGTGTATTATGAGTGTTTTTAAATTCATTAAGTACCAAAAAGCTAAAAGCCACAAATAACCCTCTATTGAGAAAAAAAAAAATAAAAATAAATAAAAAAATACGATATTTTTTTCTTTCTTATTCACCTTCACAGGTACCGAGATGCCAAAATTCGAGCAAAATTCATGAAATTTTGTGAAATAAGAACATTATCAAAAAAGTTAATTTTAGCTTTTTTTT
This sequence comes from Scylla paramamosain, assembly GCF_035594125.1. Taxonomy (NCBI): domain Eukaryota; kingdom Metazoa; phylum Arthropoda; class Malacostraca; order Decapoda; family Portunidae; genus Scylla; species Scylla paramamosain. Next base: position 5,758,098 of record NC_087184.1, read on the forward strand.
TCTCTCGACTGTTATGAAGCAAACCCTAAAGTGCATGCAAAACCACCTATATGGGGAAATCAAATGTCTTTGCCAGAAAACTGTCTTATGAGTGTTTTTTCAGCATGTTAGGCACCAAAACGATAAATAACATGGAAGTCACTCTATATGGGAATCCAAAACAAAATTAATGAAAACGTGTCTTTTCGGTGTTTTACGTAGAAAAACGCTAAAAAGGATGCAAACCAACCAATATGAAAATAAAATATATAGAATAACATTACAAAAAAGCTACATTTTGAGTGTTTTTGAGCTTGTTACTTACAAAAAAGGTGAAAATGGATGCAAAGCACTCCCTATTGGGAAACAAAAGGACATTATGAGAAGAGTGTATAATGAGTGTCTTATTATTTTCAAGCAAAAGAACACAAGGCAAAAAGCGCAAAAACTCGTGTATATAAAGAAGTTTCTTAGATACCAAAATGCTGAAACTCATGAATAACAATCTTAATTGAGAAACAGAACAATCTTACCAAAAGCGTGTATTTTCAGTGTTTTTCACATTCTTAGCTAGCAAAATCTCAAATAGCATGCGAAACTAGCTTTATGTGGGAAAAAAATGACATTACCACAAGTGTCTTTTGAGTGTTTTTGAGCGTGTTAGGCAATAAAGCACTAGAAAGCAGGGCAATCACATTACATGGGAATAAAAACAACTTTGACCAAGAACTTGCCATTATGTTTTTTTGGGCTCCTTACATACCAAAGCGCTAAAACGCATGCAAAACACTCCTTTATGGAGAAGCAGAAAAAACATTACAAAAAACATGTTTTTTAAGTGTTTTTGATCATGTTACCTATAAAAACGCTTAAATACATGCAAAGATCCCTATTTTTGGGAAACGAAAGGACATTACGAGAAACGTGTATTATGACTGTTTTTAAGTTCCTTAAGTACCAAAACGTTAAAACCCACAAATAACACTCTTTAAAGAGAGAAAAAAAAAATCTGCTGAAATTCGGGGAATTTATGTGGAAAAAAGAAAATTATCAAAAAACTTAATTATAGCTTTTTTTTCGGATTGTTATTTACCAAACCCTAAAGTGCATGCAAAGCCACCTATATGAGGAAATTAAACGACTTTACCAGAAGCCTGTCTTTTCAGTGTTTTTCAGCATTTTAGGCACCAAACCGATAAATAATATGGAAGTCAGTCAATATGTGAATCCAAAACAAAATTACTGAAAACGTGTCCTTTCAGTGTTTTACGTAGAAAAAAGCAGAAAAGGTGTCTTTTGAGTGTTTTTGAGCGTGATATGCAATAAAGCACTAAAAAGCAGAACAATCACATTACATGGGAATAAAACCAACTTTTACGAAGAACTTGCCTTTAAGTGTTTTTTTTAACTCCTTACATACCAAAACGCTAAAACGCATGCAGAACACCTTTTATGTAGAAACAGAGTAACATTTCCAAAAACATGTATTTTGAGTGTTTTTGATCATGTTATTTATAAAAACGCTTAAATACATGCAAAGAACCATATGTTTGGGAAACGAAAGGATATTATGAGAAACGTGTATTATGAGTGTTTTTAAGTTCCTTAAGTACCAAAAAAATAAAACCCACAAATAACACTCTTTGTAGAGAAAAAAAATAAATAAAATACATTTTTTTTTGTTATTGATCTTCATAGGTATTAAGATGCCAAATTTCTGGCAATATTCTTTGGGAATCTAAAAACAAAATTACTGAAAACGTGTCTTTTCGGTGTTTTACGTAGAAAAACGCTAAAACGGATGCAAACCAACCAATATGAAGAAATAGAATAGCATTAACAAAAAGGTATATTTTGAGTGTTTTTGAGCTTGTTACCTACAAAAAGGCGAAAATGGATGCAAAGCACTCCCTATTGGGAAAGAAAATGACATTACAAGAAACGTGTATAATGAGTGTCTTATTATTTTCGGGCAAAAGAACTTGTGGTTCACAAGAACCACAAGGCAAAAAATGCAAAAACTCGTATATATAAAGACGTTTCTTAGATACCAAAATGCTGAAACTCATGAATAACAGAACAGAACAATATTACCAAATGCGTGTATTATGAAAGTTTTTTTCACATTCTTAGCAAAACCCCAAATAGCATGCGAAACTAGCTTTATGTGGGAAAAAAATGACATTACCAGAAGTGTCTTTTGAGTGTTGATGAGCGTGTTAGGCAATAAAGCACTAAAAAGCAGGGCAATCACATTACATTGGAATGAAACCAACTTTTACCAAGAACTTGCCTTGAAGTGTTTTTCAGCTCCTTACATACCAAATCGCTAAAACGCATGCAAAACACTCCTTTATGGAGAAGAAAAGTAACATTACCAAAAACAAGTGTTTTGAGTGTTTTTTATCATGTTACCTATAAAAACGCTTAAATACATGCAAAGATCCATATATTTGGGAAACGAAAGGATATTACGAGAAACGTGTATTATGACTGTTTTTAAGTTCCTTAAGTACCAAAACGTTAAAACCTACAAATAACACTCTTTATAGAGAGAGAAAAAAATAAGTAAATAGCATTTTTATTTTTTTATTATTGATGCCAAAATGATGCCAAAATTCAGGGAAATTATTTGGAAAAAAGAACATTATCGAAAAAGTAAATTTTACATTTTTTTTTCGGAGTTATGTACCAAAACATAAAGTGTATGCAAAGCCACCTATTTGGTAAAATTTAACGTCTTTACAAGAAACCTGTCGTTTGAGTGGTTTTCCGCATGTTAGGCACCAAAACGATAGATAATATGAAAGTCACTCTATATGGAAATCCAAAACAAAATTACTGAAAACGTGTCTTTTAAAAGATTTACGTAGAAAAAACGCTAAAACGGATGCAAACCAACGAATATAAAAAAAATAGAATAACATTACCAGAAAAGTATATTTTGTGTGTTTTTGAGCTTGTTACATAAAAAAACGAAAAAATGGATGCAATGCACTGTATATTAGGACAAAAAAGGACATAACGAGAAACGTGTATAATGAGATTTTTATAGTTTCACCAGAATCACAAGGCAAAAAACGCAAAAACTCGTCTGTGTAGAGAAGTTTCTAAGATACGAAAATGCTGAAACTCATGAATAACACTCTTAATCAAGAAACAGTGCAACCTTACTAAATGCGTGTATTTTGAGTGTTTTCTTACATTTTTAGTTACCAAAACCTAAATTCCTTGCGAAACTAGCTTTATGTAGGAAAAAAATGACATTACCAGAAAAGTGTCTTTGAGTGTTTTTGAGCATGTTAGGCAATAAAGCACTAAAAAGCAGAACATTACATGGGAATAAAACCATCTTTACGAAGAACTTACCTTTTAGTGTTTTTGACACGCATTTAGTAAGGTCGATCTGTTTCTCAATTAAGAGTGTTATTCATGAGTTTCAGCATTTTGGTATCTAGGAAACTTCTCCATATACACGAGTTTTTGCGTTTTTTGCCTTGTGTTTTTTTTGAACTATAAAACATTCATTATACACTTTTCTCGCAATGTCACTTTGTTTCCCAATATAGAGTGCTTTGTATCAATTTTTGCGTTTTTTTGTAGGTAACGAGCTCAAAAACACTCAAAATATACATTTTTGGTAATGTTTTTCTGCTTCTTGATATTGGTTGGTTTGTATCAGTTTTAGCGTTTTTCTACGTAAAACACTGAGAATACACGTTTTCAGTAATTTTCTTTTGGATTCCCACATAGAGTGAGTTCCTTATTATTTATCGTTTTGGTGCCTAACATGCTGAAAAACACTCAAAAGACAGATTTCTGGTAAGGTCTTTAATTTCCTCATATGCGAGGCCTTGCATGTCTTTTGAGTGTTTTTGAGCGTGTTACGCAATAAAGCACTAAAAAGGAAGGGCAATCACATTACATGGGAATAAAACCAAATTTTACCAAGAACTTGCCTTTAAGTATTTTTGAGTTCCTTACATACCAGAACGCTAAAACGCATGCAAAATACATTTTATGGAAAAATAGATTAATATTACGAAATATATGTATTTTGAGTGTTTTTGATCATGTTATCTATAATAACGCTTAAATACATGGAAAGAACATTATGTTTGGGAAACGAAAGAACATTACGAAAAACGTGGATTATGAGTGTTTTTTGAGTTCCTTTAGTACCTAAAAGCTAAAAACCACAAATAACTCTTTTTATTTAGAAAAAAAATAATAAACAAAAAAATTGAAAAATGGGATTTTTTTTTTTTTTTTTTTTGTTATTCATCCTTATAGGTACCGATTTGCCAAAAATCTGCCAAAATTCAGGGAATTTATGTGGAAGAAAGAACATTACCAAAAAAGTTAATTATAGCTATTTTTTTCGGATTGTTATGTACCAAACCCTATAGTGCATGCAAAGCCACCTATATAGGAAAGTTAAACGACTTTACCAGAAACCTGTCTTTTCAGTGTTGTTCAGCATGTTAGGCACGATAAATAATATGGAAGTCAGTCAATATGTGAATCCAAAACAAAATTACTGAAAACGTGTCTTTTCAGTGTTTTACGTAGAAAAACGCTAAAGCAGATGCAAACCAACCTATATGAAGAAATAGAATAACATTACCAAAAAGATATATTTTGAGTGTTTTTGAGCTTGTTACCTACAAAAAAATGCAAAAATGCATGTAAAGCACTCTATATTAGGAAACAAAAGAACACTACGAGAAACGTGTATAATAAGTGTTTTATAGTTTTACAAGAATCACAAGGCAATAAACGCAAAAACTCGTGTATATAGAGAAATTTCTTACATACCAAAATGATGAAATGCATGAATAACACTTTTAATCGATAAACAGAACTACCTTACCACATTGTGTATTTTGAGTGTTTTTCACATTCTTAATTACGAAAATGCCAAATTACATGCGAAACTACCTTCATGTGGGAAAAAAATGACATTACAAAAAAAGTGTCTTTTTAGTGTTTTTGAGCGTGATATGCAACAAAGCACTAAAAAGCAGAACAATCACATTACATGGAATAAAAGCAACTTTTACGAAGAACTTGCCTTTAAGTGTTTTTTAACTCCTTACATACCAAATCGGTAAAACGCATGCAAAACATCCTTTATGGAGAAACAAAATAACATTACCAAAAACATGTATTTTGAGTGTTTTTGATCATGGAACATATAAAAAAGCTTAAATACATGTAAAGGACCCTATGTTTGTATAACAAAAGGACATTACGAAAATCGTGTATTATGAGTATTTTCAAGTTCCTTAAGTACCAAAAAGCTAAAACTCACAAATAACACTCTTAATAGAGAGAAAAAAAAACTTTTTTTTTGTTATTTATCTTCATATGTACAGAGATGCCAAAATTCTGGCAAAATTCATGGAAATTTTGTAAAAAAAAATCATTATAAACAAAAACAATTTTAGCTTTTTTCCGGATTTATGTACAAACCCTAAAGTGCATGCAAATCCACCTATATGGGGAAATTACACGACTTTACCAGAAACCTTTTTTTTTTGTGTTTTTCAGCAATTTCAGTAATATGACTGAAAACGTGTATTTTCAGTGATTTACTTAAAAAAAACGCTAAAACGGATGTAAACCAACCAATATGAAGAAATAGAATAACATTACCAAACAGATATATTTTGATGTGTTTTTGAGCTTGTTACCTACAAAAAATTCAAAAATGGATGGAAAGCACTTTATATTGGCAAAGAAAAGGACATTACGAGAAACGTGTATGAGTGTTTTATAGTTTGACAAGAACCACAAGGTAAAAAACTCAAAAACTCGCGTACATAAAAAAGTTCTTATATACCAAAAAGATGAAACTCATGAATAACACTTTTAATTTTGAAACAGAAATACCTTACCAAATGTGTGTATTAGAAAAGTTTCTTACATACCAAAATGCTGAAACTCATGAATATCACTTTAAATTAAGAAATAGAACAACCTTATTAATGCCTGTGTTTTGAGTTTTTTTCACATTCTTAGTTACCAAAACCCCAAATTCCATGCAAAACTAGCTTTATGTGGGAAAAAAAAAAATATTACCAGAAAAGTGTCTTTTGAATGTTTTAAGCGTGTTAGCCAATAAAGCAATAAAAAGCAGGGCAATCACATTACATGAGAATAAAAACAACTTTTACCAAGAACTTGCCTTTAAGTGTTTTTGAGCTCATTACATACCAAAACGCTAAAACTCATGCAAAACACCTTTTATGGAGAAACAGAATAAAATTACGAAAAACATATATTTTGAGTGTTTTTGATCATGTTATCTATAAAAACGCTTAAATACACGCAAAAACCTTATGTTCGCAAAACAAAAGGACATTACGAGAAATGTTTATTATAAGTGTTTTTAAGTTCCTTAAATACCAAAAAGTTAAAATCCACAAATAACACTCTTTATTTAGAAAAAAAAAAAAAAAAAGTAAGAAAATAAAAAAAATAGGGTTTTTTTTTTTTTTGTTATTCATCTTCATAGGTACCGAGATGCCAAAATTCTGGGAAAATTCAGGGCTATTATATGATCAAAGAAAATTATCAAAAAAGTTAATTTTAGCTTTTTTTCGGACTCTTATGTACCAAGCCCTAAAGTGTATCCAAAGGCTCCTATATGAGGAAATTAAACGACCATACCAGAAATCTGTTTTTTGAGTGTTTTTCAGCATGTTAGGCACCAAAACGATAAATAATAAGGAACTCACTCTATATGAGAATCCAAAACAAAGTTGCTGAAAACGTGTTTTTTTATGTGTATTACGTAGAAAAACGCTAAAACGGATGCAAACCAACCAATATCAAGAAATAGAAAAACATTACCAAAAAGTAATATTTTGAGTGTTTTTGAGCTTGTTACCTACAAAAAAAAAAACGCGAAAATTGATGCAAAGCACTCTATATTAGAAAATAAAAGGACTTTGTAAGAAAAGTGTATAATGAATTTTTTATAGTTGAAAAGAACCAAAAGGCAAAAAACACAAAAACTCGTGTATATGGAAAAGGTTCCTAGATAAGAAAATGCTGAAACTCATGAATAACACTCTTAATTGATAAACAGAACAACCTTACTAAATACGTGTATTTTGAGTGCTTTTCACATTGTTGAATACCAAAACCACAAATTGCATGCAAAAAAAGATTTGTGGGGAAAAAAAAAAAATGACTTTACCAGAAAAGTGTCTTTTGAGTGTTTTTGAGCGTGATAGGCAATAAAGCACTAAAAAGCCCGGCAATCATATTACATTGGAATAACACCAATTTATACCAAAAACAAGCCTTTAAGTGTTTTTGAGCTCCTTATATACCAAACCGCTAAAACGCATGCAAAACAAACTTTATGGAGAAACAGAATAACATTACCAAAAACATGTATTTTGAGTGTTTTTGATCATGTTACCTATAAAAACGCTTAAATGCATGCAAAGAACATAATGTTTGGGAAACAAAAGGACATTATGAAAAACGTTTATTATGAGCGTTTTTTTAAATTCCTTAGTTACCAAAAACCTAAAACCCACAAATAACACTCTTTATTTAGAAAATAAAAAATAAAAAAATAAAAAAATAGGATTTTTTTTTTTTTTTTTTGTTATTCATCTTCATAGGTACCGAGATGCAAAAATTCTGGGAAAATTCAGGGCAATCATATGATAAAAGAATATTATCAAAAAAGTTAATTTCAGCTTTTTTTTTTGGACTGTTATGTACCAAACCCTAAAGTGCATGCAAAGCCTCCTATATGAGGAAATTAAACGACCTTAACAGAAATCTGTGTTTTGGGTGTTTATTTAGCATGTTAGGCACCAAAACGATAAATAATAAGGAACTCATTCTATACGGGAATCCAAAACAAAGTTACTGAAAACGTGTCTTCTCAGTGTTTTACGCAGAAAAACGCTAAAACGGATGCAAAGCAACCAATATCAAGAAAAATAAAAACGTTACTAAAAAGATATATTTTGAGTGTTTTGAGCTTGTTACCTACAAAAAACGCGGAAATTGATGCAAAGCACTCTATATTGGGAAACAAAAGGACATTATAAAAAAAGTGTATAATGATTGTTTTATAGTTCAAAAGAACCACAAGGAAAAAAATGCAAAATTTCGTGTACTCGTATTTGGAGAGGTTTCCTAGATACAAAAATGCTAAAATTCATGTATAACACTCCTAATTGAAAAACAGAACAACCTTAATAAATGCGTGTATTTTGAGTGCTTTTCACATTCTTAGTTACCAAAACCCCAAATTGCATGCGAAAATAGATTTGTGGGAAAAAAAAGACTTTATCAGAAAAGTGTCTTTTGAGTGTTTTTGAGCGTGATAGGCAATAAAGCACTAAAAAGGAGGGCAATCACATTACATTGGAGGAAAACGAATTTTTACCAAGAACTTGCCTTTAAGTGTTTTTGAGCTCCTTATATACCAAAACACTAAAACGTATGCAAAACACTCTTTATGGTGAAACAGAATAATTTTACCAAAAACATGTATTTTGAGTGTTTTGATCATGTTACCAATAAACATGCTTAAATACTTGCAAAGAACAGTACTTTTTTGGAAACAAAAAGGAGATTACGAGAAACGTGTATTATGAGTGTTTTTAAGTTCATTAATTACCAAAAAGCTTAAAGCCACAAATAACACTCTTTATTGAGAAACAATAAATAAATAAAAAAAAATACAATATTTATTTTTTCTTTCTTATTCATATTTACAGGTACTGAGATGCCAAAATTCGGGCAAAATTCAGGAAATTATGTGAAATAAGAACATTATCAAAAAAGTTAAATTTAGCTTTTTTTCGGACTTATTTACCAAACCCCTAAAGTGCATGCAAAGCGACCTATATGGGAAAATTAAACGTCTTTGCCAGAAAACGGTCTTATGAGTGTTTTTCAGCATGTTAGGAACCAACACGATAAATAACATGAAAGTCAATCTATATGCGAATCCAAAACAAAATTACTAAAAACGTGTCTTTTCGGTGTTTTACGTAGAAAAAACGCTAAAACATATGCAAACCAACCAATATGAAGAAATAGAATAACATTACCAAAAAGGATTATTTTGAGTGTTATTGAAATTGTTACCTACAAAAAACGCGAAAATGGATGTAAAGCACTCTATATTGGGAAGCAAAAAGGACATTATGAGAAACAAGTATAATGAGTGTTTTATAGTTTCACAAGAACTACAAGGCAAAAAACGCAAAAACTCGTGTATAGAGAGAAGTTTTTTTACATTCCAAAATGCTGAAACTCTGGAACAACACTCTTAATTGAGAAACAGAACAATCTTAGTAAATGCGTGTATTTGCAGTGGTTTTCACATCCTTAGTTACCAAAACCCAAATTGCATGCGAAACCAGCTTTATGTGGGAAAAAAAAATGACATTACCTGAAAAATGTTTTTTGAGTGTTTTTGAGCGTGTTAGGCAATAAAGCACTAAAAAGCAGGGCAATTACATTACATTGGAATAAAACCAATTTTTAACAAGAACTTGCCTTTAAGTGTATTTGAGCTCCTTATATACCAAAACACTAAAATGCATGCAAAAATCACTTTATGGTGAAACAGAATAACATTACCAAAAACATGTATTTTGAGTGTTTTTGATCATGTTACCAATAAAAACGCTTAAATACATGCAAAGAACCCTATTTTTGGGAAACGAAAGGACATTACGAGAAACGTGTATTATGAGTGTTTTTAAGTTCCTTAAGTACCAAAAAAGCTAAAACCCACAAACCCACTCTTTACAGAGAGAAAAAAAAAAAAAAATAAAGTATATATATATTTTTTATTTTTGTTATTCATCTTCATAGGTACTAAGATGCCAAAATTTTGGCAATATTCTTTGGGAATCGAAAACAAAATTACTGAAAACGTGTCTTTTCGGTGTTTTTCGTAGAAAAACGATAAAACATGAAAACCAACCAATATGAAGAAATAGAATAATATTACCAAAGAGGTATATTTTTAGTGTTTTTGAGCTTGTTACCTACAAAAAACGCGAAAATGGATGCAAAGCACTTCTTATTGGGAAAGAAAAGGACATTACGAGAAACATGTATAATGAGTGTCCAATTATTTTCGGGCAAAAGAACTTGTGGTTCACAAGAACTACAAGGCAAAAAATGCAAAAATCGTGTTTATAAAGAAGTTTCTTAGATACCGAAATGCTGAAACTCATGAATAACAATCTTAATTGAGAAACAGAACAACATTACCAAATGCGTGTATTTTGAGTGTTTTTTCACATTCTTCGCAAAACCCTAAATAGCATGCGAAACTAGCTTTATGTGGGACAAAAATGACATTACCAGAAGTATCTTTTCAGGGTTTTTGAGCGTGTTAGGCAATAAAGCACTAAAAAGCAGGGCAATCACATTACATTGGAATAAAACCAACTTTTACCAAGAACTTGCCGTGAAGTGTTTTTCAGCTCCTTACATACCAAATCGCTAAAACGCATGCAAAAAACTCTTTTTGGGAGAAGCAGATTAACATTACCAAAAACAAGTGTTTTGAGTGTTTTTATCATGTTACCTATAAAAACGCTTAAATACATGCAAAGATCCCCATATTTGGGAAACGAAAGGACATTGCGAGAAATGTGTATTATGAATGTTTTTAAGTTCCTTAAGTACCAAAACGTTAAAACCTACAAATAACACTCTTTATAGAGAAAAAAAAAATAGCATTTTTATTTTTTGGTTATTGATGTTCATAGGTACCAAGATGCCAAAATTCTGCCAAAATTCAAGGAAATTATGTGGAAAAAACATTATCGAAAAAGTTAATTTTACTTTTTTTTCGGAGTTATGTTTCAAACCATAAAGTATATGCAAAGCCACCTATCTCATAAAATTTAACGACTTTACAAGAAACCTGTATTTTGAGTGTTTTTCTGCATGTTAGGCATCAAAACGATGAATAATGTGAAAGTCACTCAATATGGAAATCCAAAACAAAATTACTGAAAACGTGTCTTTAAAAAGATTTACGTAGACAAACGCTAAAACGGATGCAAACCAAGCAAAATGAGGAAATAGAATAATATTACCAAAAAAGTATATTTTTTGTGTTTTTGAGCTTGTTACATAAAAAAAAACGCGAAAATGGATGCAAAGCACTCTATATAAGGAAAAAAAAGACATAACGAGAAACGTGTATAATGAGTGTTTTATAGTTTCACTAGAATCATAAGGCAAAAAACGCAAAAACTCGACTGTATGGAGAAGTTTCTAAGATAGCAAAATACTGAAACTCATGAATAACACTCTTAATCAAGAAACAGAACAACATTACTAAATGCGTGTATTTTGAGTGTTTTTTTTACATTCTTAGTTACCAAAACCCCAAATTCCATGCGAAACTAGCTTTATGTGGGAAAAAAATGACATTACCAGAAAAGTGTCTTTGAGTGTTTTTGAGCGTGTTAGGCAAAAAAGTACTAAAAACCAGGGCAATCACATTAAATGGGAATGAAACCAACTTTTACGAAGAACTTGTCTCTTAGTGTTTTTGACACGCATTTAGTAAGGTTGCTCTGTTTCTCAATTAAGAGTGTTATTCATGAGTTTCAGCATTTTGGTATATAGGAAACTTCTCCATATACACGAGTTTTTGCGTTTTTTGCCTTGTGTTTTTTTTTTTTAAATATAAAACATTCATTATACACTTTTCTCGCAATGTCCCTTTCTTTCCCAATATAGAGTGCTTTGTATCCATTTTCGCGTTTTTTTTTTTTGTAGATAACAAGCTCAAAAACACTCAAAATATACTTTTTTCGTAATGCTTTTCTGCTTCTTGATATTGGTTGGTTTGTATCAGTTTTAGCGTTTTTCTACGTAAAACACTGAGAAGACACGTTTTCAGTAATTTTCTTTTGGATTACCACATAGAGTGAGTTCCTTATTATTTATCGTTTTGGTGCCTAACATGCTGAAAAACTCTCAAAAGACAGATTTCTGGTAAGGTCTTTAATTTCCTCATATGGGAGTCTTTGCTTGTCTTTTCAGTGTTTTTGAGCGTGTTACGCAATAAAGCACAAAAAGCCAGAAAAATCACATTACATGGGAAAAAAAAACAAATTTTACCAAGAACTTGCCTTTAAGTGTTTTTGAGCTCGTTACATACTAAAACGCTAAAACGCTTGAAAAATACATTTTATGGAGAAACAGAATAACATTACCAAATACATGTATTTTGAGTGTTTTTGATTATGTTATCTATTAAAACGCTTAAATACATGCAAAGAACCTTATGTTTGGGAAACGAAAAAACATTACGAGAAACGTGTATTATGAGTGATTTTTAAGTTCCTTCAGTACCATAAAGCTAAAACCAACAAATAACACCCTTTAAAAAAAAAAAAAATAATAATAATAAATAAAAAAATATAAAAAATGAGATTTTTTTTTTTTTTATTCATCTTCATAGGTACTGATATGTCAAAATTCTGCCAAAATTCAGGGAATTTATGTGGAAAAAAGTACATTATCATAAAAGTTAATTATAGTTTTTTTTTTTTTTCGGATTGTTATGTACCAAACCCTAAAGTGCATGCAAAGCCACCTATATAGGGAAGTTAAACGACTTTACCAGAAACCTGTCTTTTCAGTGTTTTTCAGCATGTTAGGCACCAAAACGATAAATAATATGGATGTCAGTCAATATGTGAATCCAAAGGAAAATTACTGAAAACGTGTCTTTTAAGTGTTTTACGTAGGAAAACGCTAAAGTGGATACAAACCATCCTATGTGAAGAAATAGAATAACATTACCAAAAAGATATTTTTTGAGTGTTTTTGAGCTTGTTACCTACAAAAAATGCAAAAATGGATGTAAAGCACTCTATATTAGGAAACAAAAGGACATTACGAGAAACGTGTATAATGAGTTTTTTATAGTTTTAAAAGAACCACAAGGCAATAAACGCAAAAACTCGTGTATATAGATAAATTTCTTACATAACTAAATGAATAAATGCATGAATAACACTTTTAATCGATAAACAGAACTACATTACTAAATTGTGTATTTTGAATGTTTTTCACATTCTTAGTTACGAAAATACCAAATTACATGCGAAACTAGCATCATTTGGGAAAAAAAAATGACATTACCAGAAAAGTGTCTTTTGAGTGTTTTTCAGCGTGATATCCAACAAAGCACTAAAAAGCAGAACGATCGCAATACATGGGAATAAAACCAACTTTTACGAAGAATTTGCCTTTAAGTGCTTTTTAACCCCTTATATACCAAAACGTAAAAACGCATGCAAAACAAACTTTATGGAGAAACAGAATAACATTACCAAAAACATGTGTTTTGAGTGTTTTTGATCATGTTATCTATAAAAACGCTTAAGTATATGCAAAGAACATTATGTTTGGGAAACAAAAGGACATTACGAAAAACTTGTATTATGATTGTTTCTTTTTAAGTTCCTTAAGTACCAAAAAGCTAAAACCCAAAAATAACACTCTTTATTTAGAAAATAAAAAAATAGAAAATAAAATAAGATTTTTTTTTTTTTTGTTATTCATCTTCATAGGTACCGAGATGCCAAAATTCTGGGGAAATTCAGGGCAATTATGTGATAAAAGAATATTATCAAAAAAGTTAATTTCAGCTTTTTTTTTTTCGGACTATTATGTACTGTACCCTAAAGTGCATGCAAAGCCTCAAATATGAGGAAATTACCCGACCTTACCAGAAATCTGTGTTTTGAGTGTTTTTTAGCATGTTAGGCACCAAAACGATAAATAATAAGAAACTCACTCTATATGGAAATCCAAAACAAAGTTACTGAAAACGTGTCTTCTCAGTGTTTTACGTAGAAAAAAAAACGTTAAAACGGATGGAAACCAACCAATATCAAGAAACAGAAAAACGTTACCAAAAAGGTATATTTTGAGTGTTTTTGAACTTTTTACCTATAAAAAACGCGAAAATAGATGCAAAGCACTCTATATTGGGAAAAAAAAGGAAAATGCAAGAAAACTGTATAATGAATGTTTTATAGTTCAAAAGAACCACAAAGAAAAAAAGCAAAAACTTGTGTATATGGAGAGATTTTCTAGATACCAAAATGCTGAAACTTATGAATAACACTCTTAATTGAGAAACAGAACAACCTTACTAAATTCGTGTATTTTGAGTGCTTTTCACATTCTTAGTTACCAAAACCCCAAATTGCATGCGAAACCACCTTTATGTGAGAAAAAAAATGATATTACCAGAAAAGTGTCTTTTAAGTGTTTTTGAGCGTGATAGGCAATAAAGCACTAAAAAGCAGGGCAATCATATTACATTAGAATAACACCAATTTATACCAAAAACTTGCCTTTAAGTGTTTTTGATCTCCTTATATACAAAAGTGCTAAAACGCATGGAAAACACACTTTATGGAGAAACAGAATAACATTACGAAAAACATGTATTTTGAGTGTTTTTGATCATGTTATCTATAAAAACGCTTAAATACATGCAAAGAACAGTATGATAGGGAAACAAAAGGACATTACGAGAAAGGTGTATTATGAGTGTTTTTTTTTAAGTTCCTTAAGTACCAAAAAGCTAAAACCCACAAATAACACTCTTTATTTAGAAAAAAAATTAGGAATTTCTTTTTCTTTTTTTTTTTTTTTGTTATTCATCTTCATAGGTACTGAGATGTCAAAATTCTGGGAAAATTCAGGACAATCATATGATAAAACAATATTATCAAAAAAGTTAATTTCAGCTTTTTTTTCGGACTGTTATGTACCAAACCCTAAAGTGCATGCAAAGCCTCCTATATGAGGAAATTAAACGACCTTACCAGAAATCTGTGTTTTGAGTGTTTTTTAGCATGTTAGGCACAAAAACGATAAATAATAAGGAAATCACTCTATATGAAAATCCAAAACAAAGTTACTGAAAACGTGTCTTCTCAGTGTTTTACGTAGAAAAACGCTAAAACGGATGGAAAGCAACCAATATCAAGAAATAGAAAATCGTTACTAAAAAGGTATATTTTGAGTGTTTTTGAGCTTGGTACCTATGAAAAACGCGAAAATTGATGCAAAGCACTCTATATTAGGAAAGAAAAGAACATTGCAAGAAAAGTGTATAATGAGTGTTTCATAGTTCAAAAGAACCATAAGGCAAAAAACGCAAAATCTTGTGTATATGGAGAGATTTCCTAGATACCAAAATGCTAAAACTCATGTATAACACTATTAATTGAGAAACAGAACAACCTTACTAAATGCGTGTATTTTGAGTGCTTTTAACATTTTTAGTTACCAAAACCCCAAATTGCATGCGAAAATAGATTTGTGGGGAAAAAAAATGACTTTACCAGAAAAGTGTCTTTTGAGTGTTTTTGAGCGTGATAGGCAATAAAGCACTAAAAAGGAGAGCAATCATATTAGATTGGAGTAAAACAAATTTTTACCAAGAACTAGCCTTTAAGTGTTTTTTGAGCTCATTATATACCAAAACACTAAAACAGAAAAACAGAAAAACATTACCAAAAAACATGTATTTTGAGTGTTTTTGGTCATGTTACCAATAAAACCGCTTAAATACATGCAAAGAACCCTATTTTTGGGAAACGAAAGGACATTACGAGAAACGTAATGTCCTTAAGTACCAAAAAAGCTAAAACCCACAAATAACACTCTTTCTAGAGAAAAAAAAAGAAAAGATTTTTTTTTTGTTTTGTTATTCATTTTCATAGGTACTAAGATGCCAAAATTCTGGGAATATTCTTTGGGAATCGAAAACAAAATTACTGAAAACGTGTCTTTTCGGTGTTTTTCGTAGAAAAACGCTAAAACAGATGAAAACCAACCAATGTGAAGAAATAGAATAACATTACTAAAGAGGTATATTTTTAGTGTTTTTGAGCTTGTTACCTACAAAAAACGCGAAAATGGATGCAAAGCACTCCCTATTGGGAAAGAAAAAGACATTACGAGAAACATGTATAATGAGTGTCTTCTTATTTTCGGGCAAAAGAACTTGTGGTTCACAGGAACCACGAGGCAAAAAACGCAAAAACTCGTGTATATAAAGAAGTTTCTTTGATACCAATATGCTGAAACTCATGAATAACAATCTTAATTGAGAAACAGAATAACATTACCAAATGCGTGTATTCTGAGTGTTTTTTAACATTCTTCGCAAAACCCTAAATAGCATGCGAAACAAACTTTAAATGGGAAAAAAAAATGACATTACCAGAAATATTTTTTCAGTGTTTTTGAGCGTGATAGGCAATAAAGCACTAAAAAGCAGGGCAATCATATTACACTGGAATAAAACCAACTTTTACCAAGAACTTGCCTTGAAGTGTTTTTCAGCTCCTTACATATCAAATCGCTAAAACGCATGCAAAACACTCCTTTATGGAGAAGCAGAATAACATTACCAAAAACAAGTGTTTTGAGTGTTTTTTATCATGTTACCTATAAAAACGCTTGAATACATGCAAAGATCCCCATATTTGGGAAACGAAAGGACATTACGAGAAATGTGTATTATGAATGTTTTTAAGTTCCTTAAATACTAAAACGTTAAAACCTACAAAGAACACTCTTTATAGAGAAAAAATAAATAAATATAAAAATATCATTTTTATTTTCTTTTTATTGATGTTCATAGTTACCATGATGCCAAAATTCTGCCAAAATTCAGGGAAATTATGTGGAAAAAACATTATCGAAAAAGTTAATTTTACCTTTTTTTTCGGAGTTATGTTCCAAACCATAAACTGTATGCAAAGCCACCTATCTCATAATATTTAATGACTTTACAAGAAACCTGACTTTTGAGTGTTTTTCTGCATGTTAGGCACCAAAACGATAAATAATTTGAAAGTCACTCTATATGGAAATCCAAAACAAAATTACTGAAAACGTGTCTTTTAAAAGATTTACGTAGAAAAACGCTAAAACGGATGCAAACAAACCAATATGAAGAAATAGAATAACATTACCAAAAAAGTATATTTTGTGTGTTTTTGATGCAAAGCACTGTATATAAGAAAAAAAAAAAAGGACATAACGAGAAATGTGTATAATGAGTGTTTTATAATTTCACCAGAATCACAAGGCAAAAAACGCAAAAACTCGACTGTATGGAGAAGTTTCTAAGATACTAAAATACTGAAACTCATGAATAACACTCTTAATCAAGCAACAGAACAACCTTACTAAATGCGTGTATTTTGAGTGTTTTTTTACATTCTTAGTTACCAAAACCCCAAATTCCATGCGAAACTAGCTTTATGTGGGAAAAAAATGACATTACCAGAAAAGTGTCTTTGAGTGTTTTTGAGCATGTTAGGCAATAAAGCACTAAAAAGCACGGCAATCACATTATATTTGAATAAAAACAACTTTAACGAAGAACTTGCCTTTTAGTGTTTTTGTCAAGCATTAAGTAAGGTTGCTCTGTTTCTCAATTAAGAGTGTTATTCATGAGTTTAAGCATTTTTGTATATAGGAAACTTCTCCATATACACGAGTTTTTGCGTTTTTTTGCCTTGTGGTTTTTTTGAAGTATAAAACATTCATTATACACTTTTCTCGCAATGTCCCTTTGTTTCCCAATATAGAGTGCTTTGTATCCTTTTTTTGCGTTTTTTTTTTTGTAGGTAACAAGCCCAAAAACACTCAAAAAATACATTTTTGGTAATGTTTTTCGGCTTCTTGATATTGGTTGGTTTGTATCATTTTAGCGTTTTTCTACGTAAAACACTGAGGAGACACATTTTCAGTAATTTTCTTTTGGATTCCCACATAGAGTGAGTTCCTTATTATTTATCGTTTTGTTGCCTAACATGCTGAAAAACACTCAAAAGACAGATTTCTGGTAAGGTCTTTAATTTCTTCATATGGGAGGCTTTGCATGTCTTTTCGGTGTTTTTGAGCGTGTTACGCAATAAAGCACTAAAAGCCAGGGCAATCACATTACATGGGAAAAAAAACAAATTTTACCAAGAACTTGCCTTTAAGTGTTTTTGAGCTTCTTACATACCAAAAAGCTAAAACGCATGGAAAATACATTTTATGGAGAAAAAGAATAACATTACCAAATACATGTATTTTGAGTGTTTTTGATCATGTTATCTATAAAAACGCTTAGATACATGCAAAGAACCTTATGTTTGGGAAACGAAAGAACATTGCGAGAAACGTATTATGAGTGATTTTTAAGTTCCTTTAGTACCAAAAAGCTAAAACCCACAAATAATACTCTTTAGAAAAAAAAAATAATAATAATAAATAAAAAAAATATAAAAATGCGATTTTTTTTTGTTATTCATCTTCATAGGTACCGAGATGCCAAAATTCTGCCAAAATTTAACGATTTTATGTGGAAAAAAGATCATTATCATAAAAGTTAATTGTATTTTTTTTTTTTCGGATTGTTATGTACCAAACCCAAAATGTGTATGCAAAGCCACCTATATAGGGAACTTAAACGACTTTACCAGAAACCTGTCTTTTCAGTGTTTTTCAGCATGTTAGGTACCAAAACGATAAATAATATGGAAGTCAGTCAATATGTGAATCCAAAAGAAAATTACTGAAAACGTGTCTTTTCAGTGTTTTACGTAGAAAAACGCTAAAGCGGATACAAACTATCCTGTATGAAGAAATAGAATAACATTACCAAAAATATATATTTTGAGTGTTTTTGAGCTTGTTACCTACAAAAAATGCAAAAATGGATGTAAAGCACTCTTTATTAGGAAACAAAAGGACATTACGAGAAACGTGTATAATGAGTGTTTTTTTTAGTTTTAAAAGAACCACAAGGCAAAAACTCGTGTATATAGAGAAATTTCTTACATACCAAAATGAATAAATGCATGAATTACACTTTTAATCGATAAACAGAACTACCTTACTAAATTGTGTATTTTGAGTGTTTTTCACATTCTTGGTTACAAAAATGCCAAATGACATGGGAAACTAGCATTATTTAGGAAAAAAATGACATTACCAAAAAAGTGTCTTGTGAGTGTTTTTCAGCGTGATATGCAACAAAACGCTAAAAAGCAGAACGATTACATTACATTGGAATAAAACCAACTTTTACGAAGAATTTCCCTTTAAGTGTTTTTAACCCCTTATATACCAAACAGCTAAAACACATGCAAAATAATCTTTATGGAGAAACAGAATTATATTACCAAAAACATGTGTTTTGAGTGTTTTTGGTCATGTTATCTATAAAAACGCTTAAGTACATGCAAAGAACATTATGTTTGGGAAAGAAATGGACATTACGAGAAATGTGTATTATGAGTGTTTTTTTTTTAAGTTCCTTAAGTACCAAAAAGCTAAAACCCACAAATAACACTCTTTATTTTGAAAAAAAATAAAAATAATAAAAAAATAATAAAATAAAATATATAGGATTTTTTTTTTTTTTATTCATCTTCATAGGTACCAAGATGCCAAAATTCTGGAAAAATTCAGGGCAATTATGTGATAAAAGAATACTATCAAAAAAAATTTATTTCTGCTTTTTTTTTTCGGTCTCTTATGTACCAAACCCTAAAGCGCATGCAAAGCCTCCAATATGAGGAAATTAAACGACCTTACCAGAAATCTGTGTTTTGAGTGTTTTTTTTTAGCATATTAGGCTCCAAAACGATAAATAATAAGCAACTCACTCTATATGGGAATGCAAAACAAATTTACTGAAAACGTGTCTTCTCAGTGTTTTACGTAGGAAAACGCTAAAACGGATGCAAAGCAACCAATATCAAGAAATAGAAAAACAATACTAAAAAAGATATATTTTGAGTGTTTTTGAGCTTGTTACCTACAAAAAACGCGAAAATTGATGCAAAGCAGTCTATATTGGGAAACAAGAGGACATTGCAAGAAAAGTGTATAATGAGTGTTTTATAGTTCAAAAGAACCACAAGACAAAAAACGCAAAATCTCGTGTATATGGAGAGGTTTCCTAGATACAAAAATGCTAAAACTCATGTATAATACTCTTAATTGAGAAACAGAACAACCTTACTAAATGCGTGTATTTTGAGTGCTTTTAACATTCTTAGTTACCAAACCCCAAATTACATGCGAAAATATATTTATGGGAAAAAAAGACTACCATAAAAGTGTCTTTGGATTGTTTTTGAGCGTGCTAGGCAATAAAGCACTAAAAAGGGGGGCAATCCCATTACATTGGAGTAAAACGAATTTTTACCAAGAACTTGCCTTTAAGTGTTTTTGAGCTCCTTATATACCAAAACACTGAAACGCATGCAAAACACACTTTATATTGAAAGAGAATAACATTACCAAAAACATTTATTTTGAGTGTTTTTGATTATTTTTTTCAATAAAAACGCTTAAATACATGCAAAGAACACTATTTTTTGGAAACGAAAGGAGATTACGAGAAACGTGTATTATGAGTGTTTTTAACTTCATTAATTACCAAAAAGCTAAAAGCCACACTCTTTATACAGAAACAATAAATAGATAAAAAAAAAAGTACGATATTTTTTTTTCTTTCTTATTCATCTTCACAGATACCGATATGCCAAAATTCGGGCAAAATTCAAGAAATTATGTGAATTAAGAACATTATCAAAAAAAATAAATTTAGCTGTTCTTTCGGACTGTTATGTACCAAACCCCTAAAGTGCATGCAAAGCCACTTATAAGGGGAAATTAAACGTCTTTGCCAGAAAACGGTCTTATGAGTGTTTTTCAGCATCTTAGGAACCAATACGATAAATAACATGGAAGTCAATCTATATGGGAATTCAAAACAAAATTACTAAAAACGTGTCTTTTCGGTGTTTTACGTAGAAAAACGCTAAAACGGATGCAAACCAACCAGTATGAAGAAATAAAATAACATTACCAAAAAGGTATATTTTGAGTGTTTTTGAAATTATTACCTACAAAAAACGCGAAAATCGATGGAAAGCAATCTATATTGGGAAGGAAAAGGACATTACGAGAAACGTGTATAATGAGTGTTTTATAGTTTCACAAGAACTACAAGCCAAAAAACGCAAAAACTCATGTATATAGAGAAGTTTCTTACATTCTAAAATGCTGAAACTCTGGAACAACACTCTTAATTGAGAAACAGAACAATCCTACTAAATGCGTGTATTTTGAGTGCTTTTCACATTCTTAGTTACCAAAACCCCAAATTGCATGCAAAACTAGCTTTATGTGGGAAAAAAATGACATTACCTGAAAAATGTCTTTTGAGTGTTTTTGAGCGTGTTAGGCAGTAAAGCACTAAAAAGCAGGGCAAACACTTTACATTGGAATAAAACCAATTTTTAACAAGAACTTGCCTTTAAGTGTTTTTGAGCTCCTTATATAACAAAACACTAAAACGCATGCAACATACACTTTATGGTGAAACAGAAGAACATTACCAAAAACATGGATTTTGAGTGTTTTTGATCATGTTACCAATAAAACCGCTTAAATACATGCAAAGAACCCTATTTTTGGGAAACGAAAGGACATTATGAGAAACGTGTATTATGAGTGTTTTTAAGTTCATTAAGTACGAAAAAGCTAAAAGCCACAAATTACACTCTTTATTGAGAAAAAAAAATAAATAAAAAAATACGATATTTTCTTTTTTATTCTTATTCATATTCACAGGTAACGAGGTGCCAAGATTCGGGCAAAGTTCAGGAAATTATATGAAATAAGAACATTATAAAAAAAAATAAATGTAGCTTTTTTTTCGGACTGTTTGGTAGATACCAAACCCCTAAAGTGCATGCAAAGCCACCTATATGGGGAAATTAAACCTCTTTGCCAGAAAACTGGCTTATCAGTGTTTTTCAGCATGTTAGGAACCAACACGATAAAACCCAAGGAAGTCAATCTATATGGGAATCAAAAACACAATTACTGAAAATTTGTCTTTTCGGTGTTTTACTTACAAAAACGCCAAAACGGATGCAAACCAACCAAAATTAAAAAAAAATAGAATAACATTACCAAAAAGGTATATTTTCAGTGTTTTTGAAATTGTTACCTACAAAAAAACGCGAAAGTGGATGGAAGGCACTCTATATTGGGAAGCAAAAGGACATTACGAGAAACGTGTATAATGAGTGTTTTATAGTTTCCCAAGAACCACAAGGCAAAAAACGTAAAAACTCTTGTATATAAAGAAGTTTCTTACATTCCAAAATGCTGAAACTCATGAATAAGACTTTTAATTAAGAAACAGAACTATCTTACCAAATGTGAGTATTTTTAGTGTTTTTCACATTCTTAAATACGAAAATCCGAAATTACAAGCAAAACTAGTTTTATGTGGAAAAAAATGACATTACCAGAAAAGTGTCTTTTGAGTGTTTTAGAGCGTGATATGCAACAAAGCACTAAAAAGCAGAACAATCACATCACATAGGAATAAAACCAACTTTTACCAAAAACATGCCTTTAAGTGTTTTTAACTCCTTACATAACAAAACGCTAAAACGCATACAAAACATCCTTTATGGAGAAACAAAATAACATCACCAAAAACATGAATTTTAAAAACATAAATTTTAAGTGTTACCTATAAAAACGCTTAAATACATGCAAAGAACCCTATGTTTGTAAAACGAAAAGATATTACGAAAATTGTGTATTATGAGAGTTTTTAGATTCCTTTAGTACCAAAAAGCTAAAACACACAAATAACACTTTACAGAGAAAAAATAAATAAATAAATACAACAATTTTTTTTTTTTTTGTTACTCATCTTTATAGGTACCGAGATGCTAAAATTCTGGCAAAATTCAGGGAAGTTAGGTAAAGAAAAAAAAAAAATAAATAATAATTTTATCTTTTTTCCGGAGTTATGTACCAAACCCTGAAGTGCATGCAAAGCCACCTATATGGGAAAATTACACGAGTTTACCAGAAACCTGTACCAGAAGCAATTTCAACAATATTACTGAAAACGAGTCTTTTCAGAGATTTACGAAGAAAAACGCTAAAACGGATGCAAACCAACCAATATGAAGAAATAGAATAACATTACCAAAAAGATATATTTTGAGTGTTTTTAAACTTGTTACCTAGAAAAAATGCAAAAATGGATGGAAAACACTCTATATTAGGAAACAAAAGAACATTACAAGAAACATGTATAATGAGTGTTTTATAGTTTCACAAGAACCACAAGGCAATAAACGCAAAAAACTCGTGTATATAGAAAAGTTTCTTACATACCAAAGTGAAGAAATGCATAAATAACACTTTTAATCGAGAAACAGAACTACCCTTCAAAATTGTGTATTTTGAGTGTTTTTCACATTCATAGTTACGAAATTGCCAAATTACATGCGAAACTAGCTTTATGTGGGAAAAAAAATGACATTAACAGAAAAATGTCTTTTGAGTGTTTTTGAGCGTGATATACAACAAAGCACTAAAAAGCAAACAGTCACATTACTTGGGAATAAAACCAACTTTTACGAAGAACTTGCCTTTAAGTGTTTTTTTTTAACTCCTTACATACCAAAACGCTAAAACGCATGTAAAACACCCTTTATGGAGAAAAAGAATAACATTACCAAAAATATGTATTTTGAGTGTTTTTGATCATGTTACCTATAAAAAAACATGTAAAGAACGCTATGTTTCTATAAGAAAAAGACATTACGAAAATCGTGTATTATGAGTGTTTTTAAGTTCCTTAAGTACCAAAAAGCTAAAACTCACAAATAAAACTTTATAGAGAAAAAAAAAAATGTTATCCATCTTCATAGGTACCGAGATACCAAAATTCTGGAAAAAATTCAGGAAAATTTTGTAAAAAAAAAAATATTATAAAAAATAATTTTAGCTTTTTTCCAGTTATGTACCAAACCCTGAAGTGCATGCAAAGCCACCTATATGGAGAAATTACTCGACTTTACCAGAAACCTGTCTTTTAAGTGTGTTTTCAGCAAATTCAACAATATTACTGAAAACGTGTCTTTTCAGTGATTTACGTAGAAAAACGCTAAAACGGTTGCAAATTAACCAATATGAAGAAATAGAATAACATTACCAAAAAGATATATTTTGATGTGTTTTTGAGCTTGTTACCTACAAAAAAATGCAAAAAATGGATGAAACGCACTCTATATTAGGAAAGAAAAGGACATTACGAGAAACGTGTATAATGAGTGTTTTATAGTTTCACAAGAACCACAAGGCAAAAAACTCAAAAGCTCGTGGACATAAAGAAGTTTCTTACATACCAATATGCTGAAACTCATGAATAACACTTTTAATTAAGAAACAGAATAACCTTACGAAATAATATTACCAGAAAATGTCTTTCGAGTGTTTTTGAGCGTGTTAGGCAATGAACCACTAAAAAGCAGGGCAATCACATTACATAGAAATAAAACCAACTTTTACCAAGAACTTGCCTTTAGGTGTTTTTGAGCTCATTACATACCAAAACGCTAAAACGCATGCAAAACACCTTTTATGGAGAAACAGAATAACATTACCAAAA
The DNA here is from genome assembly GCF_035594125.1 of Scylla paramamosain. Classification (NCBI taxonomy): domain Eukaryota; kingdom Metazoa; phylum Arthropoda; class Malacostraca; order Decapoda; family Portunidae; genus Scylla; species Scylla paramamosain. Next base: position 5,782,633 of record NC_087184.1, read on the forward strand.
ACATGTATTTTGAGTGTTTTTGATCATGTTATCTATAAATACGCCTAAATACATGCAAAGAACCTCATGTTTGGGAAACGAAAGGACATTACGAAAAATATGTATTATAAGTGTTTTTTAGTTCCTTACGTACCAAAAAGCTAAAACCCACAAATAACACTCTTTATTTAGAAAAATAAATAATTAAAAAATAAAAAATTCGATTTATTTATTTTTTTGTTATTCATCTTCACAGGTACCGAGATGCCAAAATTCTGGGAAAATTCCGGGCTATTATATGATAAAAGAAAATTATCAAAAAAGTAAATTTTAGCTTTTTTTTCGGACTGTTATATACCAAACCCAAAAGTGCATGCAAAACCTCATATATGAGGAAATTACACGACCTTAAAAGAAATCTGTCTTTTGAGTGTTTTTCAGAATGTTAGGCACCAAAACGATAAATAAATAAGGAACTCACTCTATATGGGAATTCAAAACAAAACTACTGAAAACGTGTCTTCTCAGTGTTTTACGTAGAAAAACGTAAAAACGGATGCAAACCAAGCAATATAAAAAAATAGAAAAACATTACCAAAAAGGTATATTTTGAGTGTTTTTGAGCTTGATACCTATAAAAAACGCGAAAATTGATGCAAAGCACTCTATATTAGGAAATAAAAGGACATTACAAGAAAAGTGTATAATGAGTGTTTTATAGTTCAAAAGAACCAAAAGGGAAAAAACGCAAGAACTTGTGGATATGGAGAAGTTTCCTAGATACCAAAATGCTGAAACTCATGAACAACATTCCTAATTTAGAAACAGAACAACCTTAATAAATGCGTGTATTTTGAGAGCTTTTCACATTCTTGGTTACCAAAACCCCAAATTGCATGCGAAACCAGCTTTATGTGAGAAAAAAATGACATTACCAGAAAAATTTCTTTTGAGTATTTTTGAGCCTGATAGGCAATAAAGCACTAAAAATCAAGGCAATCACATTACATTTGAATAAACCCAATTTTTATCAAAAACTTGCCTTTAAGTGTTTTTGAGCTCCTTATATACTAAACCGCTAAAACGCATGTAAAACAAACTTTATGGAAAAACAGAATAAAATTACCAAAAACATGTATTTTGAGTGTTTTTGATCATGTTATCTATAAAAACGCTTAAATACATGAAAAGAACCTTATATTTGGGAAACAAAAGCACATTACGAGAACCGTATATTTTGAGTGTTTTTAAGTTTGTTAAGTACCAAAAACCTAAAACCCACTCTTTATTTAGAAAAAAAAAAAAAAATTAAAAAATAAAAAAATAGGAATTTTTATTTTTTGTTATTCATCTATATAGGTACCGAAATGCCAAAATTCTGGGAAAATTCAAGGCAATTATATGATAAGAGAATATTATCAAAAAAGTTGATTTTAGCTTTTTTTCGGACTGTTATGTACCAAACCCTAAAGTGCATGCAAAGCCTCCTATATGAGGAAATTAAACGACCTTACCAGAAATCTGTCTTTTGAGTGTTTTTCAGCAAGTTAGGCACCAAAACGATAAATAATAAGAAACTCACTCTATATGGGAATGCAAAACAAAATTACTGAAAATGTATCTTCCCAGTGTTTTACGTAGAAAAACGCAAAAACTCGTGTATATAAAGAAGTTTCTTAGATACAAAAATGCTGAAACTCATGAATCTTAACAATCTTAATTGAGAAACAGAACAACCTTAACAAATGCCTGTATTTTGAGTGTTTTTCATATTCCTAGTTAGCAATACCCAAAATAGCATGCGAAATTAGCTTTATGAGGGAAAAAAATGACATTATTAGAAGTGTCTTTTAATTGTTTTTGAGCGTGTTAGGCAATGATGTACTAAAAAGTAGGGCAATCACATTACATGGGTATAAAACCAACTTTTACCAAGAACTTGCCAATATGTGTTTTTGAGCTCCTTACATACCAAACCGCTAAAACACTTGGAAAACAAACTTAATGAAGAAACAGAATAACATTACCAAAAACATGTATTTTGAGTGTTTTTGATCATGTTATCTATAAATACGCTTAAATACATGCAAAGAACCATATGTTAAGGAAACGTAAAGACATTACGAGAAACGTGTATTATGAGTGTTTTTAAGTTCCTTAACTACCAAAAAGCTAAAATCCACAAATAACACTCGTTACTTAGGAAAAAATAAATAAATAAAATAAATAAAAGGATTTTTTTTTTATTCTCCTTCATAGGTACCGAGATGCCAAAATTCTGGGAAAAATTAGTGCAATTATATGATAAGAGAATATTATCAAAACGGTTGATATTAGCTTTTTTTTTTCGGACTGTTATATACCAAACACTAAAGTGAATGCAAAGCCTCCCATATGAGGAAATTAAACAACCTTACCAGAAATCTTTGTTTTGAGTGTTTTCAGCATGTTAGGCACCAAAACGATAAATAGTAAGGAACTCACTCTATATGGCAAACCAAAACAAAATTACTGAAAACGTGTCTTTTCAGTGTTTTACGTAGAAAAACGCTAAAACGGATGCAAACCAACCAATATCAAGAAGTAGAAAACATTAACAAAAAGATATATTTTGAGTGTTTTTGAGCTTGTTACCTACAAAAAAAAAACGCGAAAATTGATGCAAAGCACTCTATATTGGGAAAGAAAGGGACATTGGGAGAAAAGTGTATAATGAATGTTTTATAGTTCAAAAGAACCACAAGGCAAAAAACGCAAAAAAACTCGTGCTAGAACCTCTTTATTGAGAGAGAGAAAAAAAAAAAATAGATAAATAAATAAAAAGATAGGATTTTTTTTTTTATTCTTCTTCATAGGTACCGAGATGCTAAAATTCTGGCAAAATTCAGGGAAATTATGTGAAAAAGGAACATTATCAAAAAAGTTAATTTCAGCTTTTTTTTCGGACTGTTATGTACCAAACCCTAAAATACATGCAAAGCTAACTATATGAGGAAATTAAACGACTTTAAGAGATACCTGTGTTGTGAGTGTTTTTTCAGCATGTTAGTCACCAAAACAATAAATAATATGGAAGTCATTCTTAGTGGGAATCCAAAACAAAATTACTGAAAACGTGTCTTTTCCGTGTTTTACGTAGAAAAACGGTAAAACGGATGCAAACCAACCAATATAAAGAAATAGAATAACATTACCAAAAAGGTACATTTTGAGTGTTTTTGAGCTCTTTACTTACAATAAACGCGAAAATGGATGCAAAGCTCTCTATAATGGTTAACAAAAGGACATTACGAGAAATGTGTATAATGAGTGTTTTATATATTCTGAAGAACTACAAGGCAATAAATGAAAAAAACTCGTATATTTGGAGAAGTTTCTTAGATACCAAAATGCTGAAACTCCTGAATAACACTCTTAATTCAGAAACAGAACAACCTTACCAAATACTAAGAATGTTTTTCACATTCTTAGTTACCAAAACCCCAAATTGCATGTGAAAGTAGCTTTATGTGGGAAAAAAATGACATTACCAGAAAAGTGTGTTTTAAGTGTTTTTTCTAGCATGATAGGCAATAAAGCAATAAAAAGCAGGGTAATCACATTACATAGGAATAAAACAAACTTTTAGCAACAACTTGCCTTTAAGTGTTTTTGAGCTCCTTATATACCAAAACGCTAAAGAAAAGCATGCAAAACACCCTATATGGAGAAACATCATAACATTACCAAAAACATGTATTTTGAGTGTTTTTGATCATGTTACCTATAAAAGCGCTTAAGTACATGCAAAGAACCTTATGTTTGAGAAACGAAAGAACATTTCGAGAAACGTGTATAATGAGTGTTTTTAAGTTCCTTAAGTACCAAAAAGCTAAAACCCACAAATAACACTCTTTATAGAGAAAAAAAATAAATAAATAAAAAAAAATAGGAATATTTTTTTTGTTATTCATCTTCATAGGTACCGAGATGCCAAAATTCTGGAAAAATTCAGGGAAATTATGTGAAAAAAGAACATTATGATAAAAAGTTAATTTTATCTTTTTTTCGGACTGTTATGTACCAAACCCTAAAGTGCATCCAAAGCCTCCTATATTGGGAAATTTAACGATTTTACCAGAAACCTGTCTTTTGAGTGTTTTTTAGTATGTTAGGCACCAAAACGATAAATAACATGGAAGTCACTCAAAATGGGAATCCATCACATAATTGCTGAAAAAAAGTGTCTTGTAAGTGTTTTACGCAGAAAAACGCTAAACAAGATGCAAACCAACGAATATGAAGAAATAGAATAATATTACCAAAAAGGTATATTTCTAATGTTTTTGAGCTTCTTACCTTAAAAAAATGCGAAAATGGATGGAAAGCACTCTATATTTGCATACAAAAGGACATTACGAGAAATGTGTATAATGAGTGTTTTATAGTTTCACAAGAACCACAAGGCAAAAAACGCAAAAACTCGTGTATATAAAGAATTTTCTGCTAAAACTCAGGAATAACACTCTTAATTAAGAATACAGAACAACTTTACGAGATGCGTGTATTTTGAGTGCTTTTTCACAGTTCTTAGTTACCAAAACCCCAAATTGCATGCGAAACTAGATTTATGTGGGAAAAAAATGACATTACCAAAAAGTTTTTGAGCGTGATAGACAATAAAGCAGTAAAAAGCACTGGAATCACATTACATGGGAATAAAACGAACTTTTACCAAGAACTTGTCTTTAAGTGTTTTTGAGCTCCTTACATACCAAAACGCTAAAACGCATGCAAAACACCCTTTAAGGAGAAACAGAATAATATTACCAAAAAAACATGTATTTTGAGTGTTTTTCATCATGTTACCTATAAAAAAAGCTAAAATACATGGAAAGAACCCTATGTTTCGAAAATGAAAGGACGTTACGAGAACCGTGTATTATGAGTTTTTTTTAAGTTCGTTAAGTATAAAAAAGCTAAAACCCACAAATAACACTCTTTATAGAGTGTTTACGTACCTAACAATGTGAAAAACACTCAAAAAGCACATTTTTGGTAATCTTGTTCTTTTATCCATATAGACTGTTCTTCAATGCGTCAAATAGGTCTTGGTACCTAAGAATTAAAAAAAAAAAACATTTATAAAAGTTTCTTCTAATGTCTTTTCGTTTCGTCATGCAAAGTATTTTACATGTATTTATGTTTCTTTTTATATGTAAAAAGAAAAAAAAATTGTTTATGGTAATAAAGGGTGTTTTGCATACAGCTCAGCGTTATGGTACGTAAGTAGCTTAAAATACCCAAAAGATAAATTTTTGGTTGACTTGTTCTTTCATATAGGTAGCTTTCCATGCTTTTTATAACTTTGGTACCTAACAACAACAATCGACACTCAAAAGACATATTTCTGGAAATATCGTTTCATCTCCCCATAGATGGTGCTCTGGAGTCATTTTGACGTTTTGGTACATAAAATTGTGAAAAACACAAAATAAACGTTTTTGGTAATGTTCTGTTTCTCCATATACAGTGGTACTAAATAGTTTTCGCGTTTGGTACCTAAGACGCTCAAAAACACTAATGGCATCTTTCTCGTAATGTCCTTTATTTTATCCATATTGGGTGATTTCCATGCATTTTGGCGTTTTTGTTACGTAACAATGTGAAAAAAACACTCAAAATATACGTTTTCGGTAATGTTCTTCTGTTTCTTCATATATAATGTTATACATGCGTTTGTGCATTTTGCTACCTAAGAATCTCAAAAACACTGATAAATGAAGTGTCTTTTTATTTCTTTTCGTATCGCCATTTAGGATACTTTGCATGCATTTTTGCTATTTTTTTATACGTAAGATAAAAAAAAAACTCAAAATGCACATTTCTGGTAATGTTATTCTGTTTCTCCATAAAATGTTCTTTGCATGCATTTTAGCGTTTTGGTACGTAAGTAGTTGTAAAAACTCACAAAAGACACGCTTTTGGTAATGTTTTGCTTTTCCAAATAGGGAGCTTTCGTTGGTTTTTAGCGTTTTGGTATCTAATATTGTTGTGTTTCTCTAAAGAGAGTATTATTTATGCATTTTCGCGTTTTGGTACCTGAGAAGCTCAAAAACGCTCTTTATATAAGTTTCTCATAATGTCGTTGGTTACTTTTTTTTTTTTGCGGTACAAGCTCAAAACATTGAAAATACACGCTTTTTTGTTAATGTTATTAAGTTTTTCCAAGGCGTTTTGGATGCGCTTAAGTGTTTTTGTATGTAAATAGCTCATAAGCACTGAAATTAAAAGTTTTTGTAATCTTTTGTTTTTTCCTATATGGTGCTTTTCTTGGTTTTTAGCTTCTTGGCACCTAACATGCTCATAAACAGTGAAAGGACATGTTTCTGGAAATGTTTCCTTTCCCCATATAGTATGCTTTGCATGCATTTTCGCGTTGCGGTACCTAATAACATGAAAAAAGCCTTAAAACACAAGGGTTGGTTAATCTTGTTCCGTTTTTCCATATAGAGTATTATTCATACGTTTTAGTGTTCTGGTACCTATGAAGCTCAATACCACTAAAAATATACGTTTCTTTTAATGTTTTCTTTTCCCCTTTTAGGGTTATTTGCATGTATTTTATCGTTTTTGTACGTAACAGGCGCAAAATCTCTCAAAATGCATGTTTTTGGTAAAGCTGTTGAGTTTCTCCATAAAGAGTGTTTTGCAACCGTTTTAGCGGTTTGGTATGTAAGTACCTCAGAACACTTAATGTTTTTCCTTTTACGACACTTTCCATGCTTTTTAAGAGCTTTTTGTGCCTAACACACTCATAAACTCTCAAAAGACATGTTTCTGGAAATGTCGTTTATTTTCCCCATATCGGGTGCTTTGCTTGCATTTTGGCGTTTTGATACCTAACAAAACTAAATACACTTAAAATGCACATTTTTCTCCCTACAGAAGGCAAATCGTGCGTTTTATCGTTTCGGTACCTAATAAGCTAAAAAAAAAAAAAAACTCATAATACTGGTTTCTCTTAATGTCTTAAAGGGTACTTTATATGCATTTTGACGCTTTTGTACATAACAAGCTGAAAAACCGCCCAAAATGCTCGTTTTTGGTAATGTTTTTATATTTCTGCAGGAAAGGTGTTTTGCATGTTTTATCGTTTTGGTACATTATAAATTTAAAAACTTCCAAAGCGTGTTAGGCAATAAAGCACTAAGAAGCAGGGCAATCACATTATATTCGAATAAAACCAATTTTTAACAAGAACTTGCCTTTAAGTGTATTTGAGCTCCTTATATACCAAAACACTAAAATGCATGCAAAATACACTTTATGGTGAAAGAGAATAACATTACCAAAAACATATATTTTGAGTGTTTTTGATCATGTTACCAATAAAAACGCTTAAATACATGCAAAGAAACCTATTTTGGGGAAACGAAAGGACATTACGAGAAACGTGTATTATGAGTGTTTTTAAGTTCATTAATTACGAAAAAGCTAAAAGCCACAAATTACACTCTTTATTGAGAAAAAAATAAAATAAATAAATAAAAAAATACGATATTTTTTTTTTCATTCATATTTATCTTCACAGGTAACGAGGTGACAAAATTCAGGCAAAGTTCAGGAAATTATATGAAATAAGAATATTATCAAAAAAGTTAAATTTAGCTTTTTTTTTCCGACTGTTATATACCAAACCCCTAAATTGCATGCAAAGGCACCTATATGGGGAAATTAAACGTCTTTGCCAGAAAACTGTTTTCTGAGTGTTTTTCAGCATGTTAGGAACCAACACGATAAAACCCAAGTAAGTCAATCTATATGGGAATCCAAAACAAAATTACTGAAAACGTGTCTTTTCGGTGTTTTACGTAGAAAACGCTAAAACGGATGCAAACCAACCAAAATGAAGAAATAGAGTAACATTACCAAAAAGGTATATTTTGCGTTTGAAATTGTTACCTACAAAAAACGCGAAAATGGATGGAAAGCACTCTATATTGGGAAGCAAAAGGCACCAAAAAGCATGTTAGGCACCAAAACGATAAATAATATGAAAGTCACTCTATATGGAAATCCAAAACAAAATTACTGGAAACGTGTCTTTTAAAAGATTTACGTAGAAAAACGTTAAAACGGATGCAAACCAACCAATATGAAGAAATAAAATAACATTACCAAAAAAGTATATTTTGTGTGTTTTTGATCTTGTTACATAAAAAAAAAAAAAACGCGAAAATGGATCCAAAGCACTCTATATAAGGAAAAAAAGGACATAACGAGAAACGTGTATAATGAGTGTTTTATAGTTTCACCAGAATCACAAGGCAAAAAATGCAAGATGCTCAAGAACATTCCAAATACACGTTTCTCGTAATATCTTTTCGTTTTCTCATATAGCGTATTTTTTCTGCATTTTGGCGTTTTTTTGCACGTAACAAGCCCAAAAATATAAAAAATACTTGTGTTTGGTAAGTTATTATGTGTCTCCATAAAGAGTGTTTTGCATGCATTTGAGCGTCTCGGTACGTAACCTCCTTCAAAGCAATGAAAAGAGACGTTTTTGGTAATGTTTATTTTTCCCATATAGATTACTTTCGATGTTTTTCAACCGTAAGCACTGAAAAGACATGATTATGAAAAGTCGTTTCGTTTTACCATAGAGGGTGTTTTACATGTTCATAAACACTCAAAAGACACGTTTATGGAAATATCGTTTCTTTTCCCCATATAAGGTGCTTTGCATACATTTTGGCATTTTGGTACCTAAGAATGTAAAAAAAAGTAAATAAATAATCCTTTTTGGTAATGTTCTGTTTCTCCACATATAGTGCTATTAAAGCGTTTTTTTTTTTTTTTTGTAGCATCAAAAGCTCAAAAACACTCATAATACACATTTCTCGTAACATCTTTTCGTTTTTCCAAATAGGATACTTTGCATGAATTTTCCCGTTTTTTTGTATATAACAATGTGAATAATACACTTAACACACGTTTTATGTAATGTATTCTTTCTCTATTTCTACATATAGAGTGCTCTTGGGTGTTTTGTTACTTAGGTCACAACATTTATAAGACACGTTCCTGAAAATATCGTTTTGTTTCACTATATGGGGTACTTTACATGCATTTTCCCGTTTCTTTGCCTAACAAGCTCAAAAACACTGAAAATACTTGTTTTTGCTAATGTTGCTTTGTTTTTCCATAAAAGGAGTTTTGAATGAGTTTTAGCATTTTGGTACTTAAAAAAAGCTCAAAAAACACACAAAAGACTCCTTTTTGGTAAATCTGTTTTGAATTCGAAAATATAGTGTTTTCCATGTCTTTCAACGTTTTGGGGAATAAAACACTCAAAAAGTCTAAAACGACGTGTTTCTGGTAATGTCACTTTGTTTTCTTATATAGATTGCTTCGCATGCATTTTACCAATTTGGTACCAAACAATATGAAAAACAAAAAATAAACGTTTTATTTTAATGTTCATTTTTTTTTCTATATAGAGTATTTTCACCCGTTTTTGTGTTTTGATACAAAAAGAAGTCTAGAAACACTCATTATACACTTTTCTCATAACGTCTTTTAGATTCCCGATGTACGAGTATATGCATTTTGGCGTTTTGGTATCTAACCAGTTCCATCACACAATACACGCATTTCGTAACATTGTTCTATTTCTTCGGATCACTTGATTTGTTTGCATTTTGACGTTTTGTTACTTAACAAGTGTAAAACACTCAAAATACTTTTTTCGAAATGTTGATCTGTTTCTCCGTATGGAATGCTTTTAACGCATTTTAGAGCTTTGGGACCGAAGAAGATCAGAAGCACTCGTTTCTTGTAATATCGTCTCGCTTCCCAATACAGGGTGCATTGTATGTATGCATTTTGCCGTTTTAGTACACTCAAATACCTCAATACACTCATTTTTTTTCTTCTTCTCCATAACGTGCTATTTAACGCTTTTTCGCGTTTTTTGGTACCTAAAATGTAAAAAAAAATAATCACTCCTTATAAACGTTTTTCGTAATGTCCTTACTTATTCCCATATATGGGACTTTGCATGCATTTTGGCGTTTATTTATGTGACTAGCTTAAAAACACTCATAATACTTGTTTCTAGTAATGTCACCCTGTGTCTGAATAAAGGGGGTTTGGCATAAGTATAAGCACTTTGGTAGGTACTTCAAATACTCGTACACACAAAGGGAGCTTTTTTTTGGTAATGTTTCGTTTTCATATATAGGGTGCTTTCGATGCTTTTTAGCGTTTTGTTGTCAAACATGGAGAAAAACACTCATATGATCCGTTTCTTGAAAATTCGATTAATTTCACCGTTAAGGTTGCTTTAAGTACATTTTGGCATTTTGATGTCTAACATTGTGAAAACACACAATATACTCATTTTTTTTGTAATGTTTCGTTTTTCCATTCATGCATTTCGCGTTTTGGTGACTAAGAAGCTCAAAAACATTCAAAATATGCGTCTTTTGTAATGTTGTATTGTTTACAGATGTTGTGTACTTTCAATACATATTTGCGGTTTTCTACGTAACAAGTTTAAAAACGTTAGAAATACATTTTTTTTTATATTGTTTTTCTCTATATTGTTTTTTTCTATGCCGTGTAGCGTTTTGATATGTAAGTAGCTAAAAAAAATTTTCAAGAGACTCGTTGTTGGTAGTTTTTTTTTTTTCTTATAAGGTGTTTTCCATGCCTTTTAGTGTTTTCGTGCCTAACAAGCACCAAAAGACACTCAAAAGACATTCCTGGAAATGGATTTTCAAATCCGAATAAAGGGTGATTAACATGAATTTTGGCGTTTTTAAACTTAAGAAAGTGAAAAAAAAACTCAAAATACATGTTTTTGATAATGTTGTTCCCTTTTCCATATAAAATGCTATTCATGCATATTAGCGTTTTGGTACGTAAGAAGATGAATAAGCACCCATAATACCCATTCCTAGTGATGTTGTTTTGGAACCCAGTATAGGGTACTCTCCATATATTTTGTCGTTTTTATGGTTAATAAGTTAAAGAAACACTCTAAATACTTGTTTTTTTGTAATATCATTCTTTCTTCATATAGAAAAAAAAAGTTTTCCGTGCTGAAACACAACATATACGTTTTTTTTTTTTTGTTTTATGTTGTTTGGTATTCCCATATAGGATGATTTCTATACATTTTTGCGTTTTGGTGCATAATATGCTTATAAATACTCCAAAGATATGTATCTGGAAATATCACTACACTCATAACACTATTCTTGTAATATCTTTCCGTTATTAAATATAGGATATTTTGCATGAATTTACGCATTTTCGTACATAACACTATGAAAAACACTCATAACACGTTTTTGATAGTGTTCTTATTTTTCGTCATATAGAATGTTATTGAGTGTTTTGTTACTTAAGGAGGTCAATAACATTCATAATACCCGTTTCTCGTTATGTTTCACCATATAGGATACATTTCATGCATTTCCCCGTTTCTCTAACTAAATTCACAATACACTTTTTTTTGGTAATGTTACTGTGTTTCAAAATAATGGGTGTTTTGCATGAATTTTAGAGTTTTGCTACGTAAAAAGCTCGAAAACACACAACACTTTTTTGGTAATGTTGTTTGGTATTGGAAATAGGGTGCTTTCCATGCATTTTAGCGTTTTAGTGCCTAAAACGCTCAAAACCCTAAAAGGACAAGTTTCTAGTAATTTCGCTTCGTTTCCTAAAATAGAGTGCTTTGCATGCATTTAACCGTTTTGGTACCTTAACAATGTAAAAAAAAAAAAAAAAACACCCAAAATACACGTTTTCGATAATGTTATTCAGTTTGTCCATGTGGAGTGCTATCCAACGCGTTTTTGTGTTTTTAGTACCTAACAAGCTCAAAAATACCTCTAATACACGTTTCTAGTAATGTCTTTTCGTTTACCTATATAGGGTACTACGCATGCATTTTTGCGTTTATGTACATAAGTTCAAAAACACTCAAAATTTTTGTGATGTTACTTTGTGTCTCAACTAGGGGTATTTTCCATAGTTTAAGCTTTTTCGTAGGTAAGCACCTCAAAACACTGAAAACAAAAATATTTGGTAATGTTCTGTTTTCCCATATAGAGTACTTTTGTTGTTTAACATGTAAAAAAAACACTCATAAGATACGTTTCTTGTAATGTGGTTTCATTTCAACACAGAGAGTGCTTTACATGTATTTTGGTGTTTTGCTTTCTAAGAATGTGAAAAAAACACTCAAAGTACACATTTTTGTATTTTTTTTTTTCAGTTTTTCCATATAGAGTACTATTAATTCGTTTTAGCGTATTCTTCCCTAAGAAGCTCAAAAAATCTCAAAATACACGTCTCGCTTAATGTTCTTTTCTTTCCCGATGTGGGAAACAAAAACATTTTGGCGTTTTTTCATGTAAGAAGCTCATAAACACTAAAAATACACGTTTCTCAAAACGCTAGTGCGTTTCTCTTTAAAGCGTGTTTTCCATGCGTTTTAGCGTTTTGGTACGTAAGCAGCTTAAAAAGACATGTCAAAAGGCACGTTGTAGGTATTTTATTATTATTATTATTATTATTATTATTATTATTATTTTTTTTTTTTTTGAGAGTGTTTTCAATGATTTTTAGTGCTTTCGTGCCGAACACGCTCCAAAAGACATTAAGAAGACATGTTTCTGGAAATGAAGTTTCACTACACCACAGATGGTACACTGGATGCATTTTGGCGTTTTGGTACCTAAGAATGAGAAAAACTCAAAATAATGATAATAAGAACTCAGAATACACATTTTTTTTTTTTTATAACGTTCTCTCTTCCATGTAGAGTGTTATTCATGTGCTTCCATGTTAATCCATATAGGATACTTTTTATGAATTTTCGCGTTTTTTGTACATAATGTGAATAACACAAGTTTTTGGTAATGTTTTTATGTTTCTAATTATAGAGAGTGGTATTCAGCTTTTTGTCATTTAGGAAAATCAATAACATTCGTAACACACATTCCTTAAAAATATCGTTTTGTTCACCATATAGGTTACTTTACATGCATTTTCTCGTTTCTTTAACTAACAAGATAAAAAACACTGCAAATGAGATTTTTTTTTCTCCATAATGGGTGCGTAAAAAAACACTAAAACACTTAAAAGATTTTTTTGGGGGTAATTTTTTTTATTTTTTTTTTTACTTTTTTTTCCAAAATATGATGCTTTCCATGCTTTTTACCGTTTTGGTAATGTCGCTTCGTTTCTCTATATATATTTCTTCTCATACATTTTATTCTTCTGGTACCTAACAATGTGAAAAACACACAAAATACACGTTTTATTATAATATATATATATATATATATATATATATATATATATATATATATATATATATATATATATATATATATATATATATATATATATATATATATATATATATATGTCACGCATAATGTGGATAATTGCCTAATGTGAACATTAGGCAGTGAAATTGCCTAATCTTCATATTAGGCAATTTGTTTGCACGATGTTGACAATAGGCAACTTACTTGCTTAATGTCCACTTTAGGCATGATTTTCAAATTAGGCAAGGGTATTTTGCCTAATGTGAATTGAATGACAAACCAGTGTCTACAGTTTTGTTCGAATGTTGTTCGAAACTTTGGGTCTGTTATAGTTAGGTTAGGTTAGGTTAGGTTAGGTTAGGTTAGGTTAGGTTAGGTTAGGTTAGGTTAGGTTAGGTTAGGTTAGGTTAGGTTAGGTTAGGTTAGGTTAGGTTAGGTTAGGTTAGGTTATTATTAGAACAAAATTTACACCAGCTGACCTAAGTGGGATCAAACAGACCCTTATAAAGTCTGAAGAGGTTCCTGATATCTGCCTATCGATGAGAACAGCAACAGCAAGAGCCACTGGTGGGCAAGGTTATACAAAGTGTCAATGTACTACTCAATGTACATCAGGAAGGTGCAGCTGCCTAAGAAAAGAAATTAAATGCAACTCGCGCTGTCACCCAGGCAGATCATGCAAAAATTTGTGATTGGACTCAACTGAACCCTGAGATCGATTGACCTATTTTACTTATACTAATATTGCATTAATTAATTATGTTTTCCTTATTCACATTGGGCAAAATTGAGCTGCATAATTTGAACAATAGGCATTTTTTGCCTAATGTTAACAATTTGTAAACTTTACGCAACCTACTTGCTTGATGTACACATTAGGCAATTTTCTGCCTAATGTTCACATTAGGCAATTGTCCACATTATGCGTAACATATATATATATATATATATATATATATATATATATATATATATATATATATATATATATATATATATATATATATATATATATATATATATATATATATATATATATATATATATATATATATATATATATATATATATATATATATATATATATATATATATATATATATATATATATATATATATATATATATATATATATATATATATATATATATATATATATATATATATATATATATATATATATATATATATATATATATATATATATATATATATATATATATATATATATATTTTTTTTTTTTTTTTTTTTTTTCATAAAGAGTATTTTTACGCGTTTTTGGGTTTTGATACATAAGAAGCTCAGAAACACTCATTTTTCAATTTTCTCTTAAAGTGTTTTAGTTTTCCCATCTACATTGGTTTGCGTGGATTTTTCCGTTTTGGTACCTAACGAGTTAAAACACAATACACGTAACATTGTTCTGTTTCTTCATATCAGTTGTTTTCTATGAATTTTGACGCTCTGTTTTTACTGAACAAAGCGAAAAAAAAAAAAAACTCAAAACACACGTTTTCGTAATGTTTATCTGTTTCTCCATAAAGACTGCTTTTTAATGAGTTTTAGGGTTTTGGGACCGAAGAAGGTTAAAAGCATTCATTATACACGTTTCTTGTAATATCGTGTTATTTCCCAATACAGAGTATTTTGTATGTATTTTGGCCTTATTCTATGTAAAAAGTTAAAAACACTGAAAATCCATGATTTTTGTAGTCATTTTATTTATTCATAAGGAATGTTTTGCATGTGTTTGAGTGTGTTTGTGATTAAGAAACTTAAAAACACACAAAAGGCACGTTTTTTTTAATGTTGATTTGTGTTCCCTTATAGAATGCTTTCCATGCTTATTGGCGTTTTGGTGCTTAACACGCTGAAAAACGCGCAAAATATACGTTTCTTATATATATATATATATATATATATATATATATATATATATATATATATATATATATATATATATATATATATATATATATATATATATATATATATATATATGAATATAGCTGAAAACTGTTTCAGCTTCTTTCGTACGTTATTCTCCTTCTCCATAAAGAGTACAGGAGCAGCTCAAGAACACTCAAAAACCGTTTCTGGCATTTTTTTTTTTCCATGCTTTAGAGCGTTTTGGTGCCTAACGCTCAAAGGACACGTTTCTGGAAATTTCGTTTCTATTCACCATATAAGACACTTTGGATGAGTTTTAGTGACTAATACTCAAAAGACACGTTTCTGGAAATGTCGTTTCTATTCGCTGTATAAGACGCTTTGGATGCATTTTGGAGTTTTGGTACCTAACCATGTAAATTACGCAAAATAAAACGTTTTTAGTAATGTTATTCTGTTTCTTTATATAGAGTGCTTTTCATGCGTTTTAGTGTTTTGGTATTTAAAAAGCTTTGGTACCTAAGACGTCTCTGATAATGTCCTTTCTTTTCCCAATATAAGGTACATTGCCTTCATTTTCCGTTTTTCCGTGTAAAAAGCAGAAAAAAAACATTAAAAAGTTTTGTTTTTTTCGTAATGATATTTTCCGTAAAGTGTTTGCATGTATTTAAGCGTTTTGGTTTTTACAAGTTCAGTAACACTGAAAAGACACATATAGGGTGATTTCCATTTTTTTTTTTTTTTTTTGCGTTTTCGTGCATAATTCGTTCGAAAACACTCAAACGATATGTTCCTGGTAATGTCATTTCGTTTCCCCATATAGTGAGCTTTACATGGATTTTGGTGCTTTGGTACCTAATAAAGTAAATAGCAATTAAAATACACGTTTTTGGTAATGTTGTTCTGTTTCTCGATGTAGATATGCTACTCATGCTTTTTTAGCTTTTAGTACCTAAGAAGCTCAAAACTCTCATAATACGCTATTCTCCTAATGTCTTTTAGTTTCGTCATATTTGCATAGATATTTTCTCACTTTCTATGTAACAAGCTCAAAACTCTTAAATACACGTTTTCGGTAAAGTTATACTGTTTCTCAATAAATTTTTATTTTTATTTTTTTGGCATGGGTTTCAGCATTTTAGTATGTAAGTAACTCCAAATCACCTACGAGACACGGTTTTGGTAATATTGTTTTGTTTTCCTTTATAGGGTTTTTTTTCCATGGTTTTTGCCTAACACGCTCATAAACACTCCAGACTCGTTTCTGAATATTTTATTTATTTATTTATTTATTTATCTCTTGATTTTTTTTTTTTTGCACCATTAGGGTATTTTGCATGTTTTTTTTTTTTTTTTTTTGTCGTTTCGGTACTTATTAATATGAAATACACTCAAAATATTCGTTTTTTGTTATGTGGTTCTCTTTCTCCATATAGAAAGCTCTTCATTCGTTCTAGATTTTAGGTACCTATGAAGTTGATAATTATTTATGACAAAATTCCCTCGTAACATCCTTTCGTTTCTTCATATAGGACACTTTATATGCATATTGATGTTTTTTTTTTTACGTAAGAATCTCCAAAATACTGAAAATACGTTTTTTTTCGGTAATGTTATTTTTATTCATAAATGGTGTTTTCAGGCATTTTAGAGTTTTGGTAAGTAAGTAGTTGAAAAAAAAAAAAACACTCAAAAGAAACGTTTTTCGTAAAGCTGTTTTTTATTCACATATAAGGTGCTTTCAAAATTTATTTATTTATTTATTTATTATTATTATTATTATTTTTTTTTTTTTGGCGTTTTGGTGCCGTGGACGCTCATAAACACTTAGGAGACACGTTTTCTTTTTCCAAAGAAGGTTCATGGCATGCATTTTGGCGTTTTTGTACCCTACAGTAAAAAAAAAAAAACACACTGCAAATACACGTTTTTGGTAATGTTATTCCGTTTGTCCATATAGAGTGCTATTCATGTGTTTTACCGTTTTGGTACCTAAAAAGCAAAAAAATATAAAAAAAACAATCCTAATACACGATTCATGTAATGTCTATTCTTTTCCGCATTAAGGGTAGTTTGCATGCCTTTTTGGAATTTTCCTACGTAACAAGCAGAAAAATAAAAAAAAATTCTTCATTTTGGTAATAATATTCAGTTTCTCCATAACAAATATTTTTGCATGCGTTTTAGGATTTTGGAATATAAAAATTTCTAAAACAATGAAGTGACACGTTTTTGGTAATGCTTTGTATTACCATAATGTGATTTCTATTCTTTTTACCGCTTTCGTACCTAACAAGCGCTTTGATAGTTAATAAATAAAAAAAAAAACACTCAAAAGATAAATTTTTCGTAATGTAATCCCATATAAGGTGATTTCTATTATTTTCTTTTACGGTTTTGTGCCTGACACTATCAAACAAACACTCACAAAACACGTTTCTGGTGATTTCGCTATTTTCCCCATATACGTGGCTTTCCATGAATTTCAGCCTTTTGGTATTTACTAATGTGAAAATCTCTCAAAATGCACGTTTTTTTTTTTTTAAATGTTGTTCTGTTTCTATATATAGATCGCCATTCATGTATTTTCTTTTTTTCATATAGAGTGTTATTCATGAGTTTTAGAATTTTGATAACGAAGAAGCTTAAAAACACTAATAATACACGTTTCTCGTAATGTCTTTTCGTTTCCCCATATAGGATACTTTGCATACTTTTTTTGCGTTTTTGTGCGTAAAAAGCTCAAAAACACTGAAAATCCTTGTTTTTAGTAATATTATTATATTTATACATAAAAGGTATATTTACATGCGTTTTAGTCTTTTCATATGTATGGAGCTGAAAAACACTCAAAACACACGTTTTTGGCAATGTTTTCTCTTCATATATAGGGTGCTTTCCATGCTTTTAAACATTTTTTTGTTTAACCTGTAGAAAAAAAAAATCAAAATATACTTTTCTTGTATGTTATTTAGTTTCCCCATGAAAAGGGCTAATAATGTGAGTACCTATCAATGTGAAAAACATTCAATTTACACGTTTGGGAACGTTGTTGTTTCTTCGTATAGAGGGATATTAATGCGTTTTCGCGGTTGGTGCCAAAAAAGCTCAATATCAATCATAATACACGTTTCTCTTGTCATTTCGTTTCTTAATATAGGGTAAACTCACGTATTTTGTTCGTTTCTCCACGTAAGCAGCTCAAAAACACTGGAAAATAGTTGTTATTAGTAATGTTAATCTGTTTCTCCATAAAGTGTGTTTTGCAAACGTTACAGAGTTTTGGTGAGTATGAAGTTCAAAGACACTCAAAAGACGTTTTTCGTAATGTTGTTTTGTATTCATATATAGGATGATTTCCATTTCATTTAGCGTTTTAGTGTTAAATAAGATAAAAAACACTCAAAAGACAGGGTTTTGGTAATGTCATTTTGTTTCCCTATATAGGAGATATTGCATGCATTTTGTCGTTTTGGTACCTAACAATATAAAAAGTACTCAAAATGCACGTTTTTGGTAATGTTCTCTTTCTCCGTATAGAGTGCTATTCATGCGTTTTATGATTTTGATACCTAAGAACCCCCAAAACACTCTTGATGTCTTTTCGTTGTCCCATATACGGTAGTTTCATGTATGGTTTCCTTTTTCTTGGTCTTTTTGGCCTTTTTGTAACATGATCAAAAACACTCAAAATACTTGTTTTTGTTATTTATTTTGTTTTCCATACAGAGATACATGCAGTGTTTTTGGTAATGTTCCTTTGTTTTCCCATATATGTTTTTTTTTTCCATGCTTTTTGACGTTTCGGTGCCTAGCAAGCTCAAAAACACTCGAAAGACACGTTTCTGGAAATTTCACTAACTCTCTCCATTTAGGATGCTTTCTATGGATATTGGCGTTTTAGTAACTAAAAATGTGAAATACATTTAAAATATGCCTTTTTTTGTGTTTTTGTTTCTCCATCAAGATTGCTACTCATGCGTTTTAGCGTTTTGGTACATGAGAAGCTCAAAAACTTATCTAACACAAGTTCCTCGATATGGCTTCTCTTTTCCCCATATACAGTACTTTCCCCGTATTTTTTCTACTTAACAAACTCAAAAACACCCCAAATACACGTTTTTAATAGAAATATACTTTTTCCATGAAGGGCGTTTTACATACGTTTTAGTGTTTTGATAAATAGAATAAATAGATGAAAACACTAAAACGAGATTTTTTTTGTTTAACATGTTTTTGCTATACTTATAAGGTGTTTTTTCATGCTTTTTAGTATTTTTGGTTCTTAGCGCGGTCATAAACACTCAAAAGTAATGTTTCTGGAAATCTCGTTTTTTTTTTCTTTTTTCCAATATAAGATGTTTTGTATGCTTTTTTTGGCTTCTTGGTACCTAACAAAGTGAAAAAAAGACTCAAAATACTTGTTTTGAGTTATAGTATTATGTTTCTCTATAAAAGGTGTTTTGCATGCGTTTAAGCGTTTTGATATATAAGTGGTTCAAAAAGAGTGAAAAGACACATTTTTGCTGATGTTTTATTTTTCCAAACGAGGTGACATCTATGCTTTTTAACATTTATTGTGCCTAACACGTTGAAAAACTCTCAAAAGATACGTTTCTGTTAATATCGTTTCCTTTCCCCATATAGGAAGCTTTGCATGCATTTTGGCATTTGGATCCTAATAATGGAAAAAAAAAATACGTCTTTGGTAATAAAGATTTGTTTCGCCATACAGAGGATACATTCATGGATTTTAACGTATTGGTTCCTAAGAAAATAACTCTCATAATCCACGTTTCTCTTTATATCATTTTCTTTCCCCATATATAGTACTTTCCGTGCATTTTAGAATTTTTGTACGTAACAAGCTGAAAAACTCTGAAAATACACGTTTTTGGTAAAGTTATACTTTTCTCCATAAAAGGTGTTTTGCCTGCGTTTTAGCGTTTTGGTACATAAGTAGCTTAAAAACATTGAAAGATAATTTGGTAATAATGTATTGTTTTTCGACATATGGTACTTTCAATGCTTTTTAGCGTTTTGGTGCCTAACATGTCCATAATCTCTCATCAATCACGTTACTTAAAATGTTTCCTTTCTCCATATAAGGTGATTTACATGCATTTTGGCTTCTTGGTACCTAACAGTGTGAAATACACTTTAAATACAATTTTTTGGTACTGTTATTTATTTATTTATTTTTTTTTTTTACAAATAGAAAATTATTCATGCGTTTTAGCGTTTCGGTACTTGAGAAGCTCAAAAATATTTTTAATATACGCTTCACGTAATGTTTTTCTCTCTCTCTCTCTCTCTCTCTCTCTCTCTCTCTCTCTCTCTCTCTCTCTCTCTCTCTCTCTCTCTCTCTCTCTCTCTCTCTCTCTCTCTCTCTCTCTCTCTCTCCCCATATTGGTTTCTTTACATGCATTTTTTGTGTTTATGTAACTTGCTCAAAGACAATGAAAAAAAAAAACTTGTTTTTGGTAATGTTACTCTGTCTCCATAAGGGGTGTTATGCGTGCGTTTTTGCATTTTGGCATGTATATAGCTCAAAATATGACTAAAGACTTGTTTTGTTTTCCAGAATAGTGCTTTCCAAGCTTTGTTGTCTAACATGCACAGAATACTCAAAAGATATGTTTCTCTAAATGGTGTTTTTTTTCCCCCATTTAGGGCACAATGCATGCATTTTGGCGTTTTCATACTTAACTGTATAAAAAACTCTCAAAATACACATTTTTGGTAATATTGTTGTTTCTTCATATGGAGTGCAATTCAAAGCTTTTTTGCTTTTTTGTATCTAAGAAACTAAAAAAAATACTCCTAAAACATGATCGTAATGTCTTTTCATTTCCCAAATTTCCCCCCGTTTCATTTATTGTATTGCTATTCTTTTTCTCCATATAGAGTGTTATTCATGCGTTTTAGCTTTTTGGTACCTATGAAGCTTCAAAAACACTAAAAATATACGCCTCTCGTAATGTTCTTTCGTTTTCCGATGAAATATACTTTCAATACATATTTGCAGTTTTGTAACAAGATGAAAAACACAGAAAATGCACGTTTTTTTTTTTAATATTGTTATAGTTATAGTTGTTTTGCAAGTGTTTTATTGTTTCGATACGTAAGTAGTTAAAAAACACTCAAAACACACATTTTCGTATTTTTTCCCATATTAAGTTTTTTTCCATTCCTTTTAGTGTTCTTGTGCCTTTAAAGGACACGCAAAAGACATGTTTATGTTAATGAAATTTGAATTCATAATTGAGGGTGCTTTGCATGCATCTTGGCGTTTTGATATTTAAGAATGTAAGAAACAGCTGATAATGTTGTTGTCTTTCTGAGATAGAGTATTATTCATGAGTTTTATCGTTTTAGTAACTAAGACGATTCAAGGCACTCATAATACTTATCCTAGTAATGTTCTTTCATTACCTCAAATAGGGTTTTTCCATGCATTTTGTCGTTATTATATGAAATGTTCTCTTTTTTCATATGTAGTGCTATTCACTTGTTTTAGAGTTTTGGTACATAAAGAATCTCAAAAACACGTTTCTCGTAATGTTCTTTCCTTTTCCTATATAGAGTGCTTTGCAAGCATGTAGCTTTTTTTGGTACTTAACAATGCAAAAGTCACTGAAAACAGTTCTTAGAAAAAAAAAAAAAAAAAGCTATTCTTTTTCTCTTTAATGCGATTCGGCGTTTTGCTACTTACGAAGCTCATGAACATATAAAACACGTTTTTTTTTTAATATCTTTTTTTTTCTGAAATACACTACTTTCTATGGATTTTGTATTTTTGTACGTAATTAGCTCAAAACATTGAAAATAAACGTTTTCTGGTAATATTATCTCGTTTCTCCATAAACTTTGTTTTGCAGCTATTTTTAGCGTTTTGGTACGTTAGCTCAAAAACACAAAACACTCAAAAGGAACATTTTTCGTAATATTATTTTGTATCCAATATAGGGGTGCCTTCTATTTATCTTAGCGTTTTGGGGGTCAAAACAACTTTTTGTTAATGTAGTTTCATTTCTCTATATTAAGTGCTTTGTATGTATTTTGGTGTTTTGGTATCGAACATTGTGAAAAATACTCAAAATAAACTTTTTGGTAATTTTTTTTTTTTCTACATATATAGTTTTATTTATGCCTTATAGCGTCTTGTTACCTAAAAAGCTCAAAACACATACATACATTTTTTTTTCCGCTTTTGAACAAAAGAAGCTGAAAAAAAACATACAACTTATTTTTGTTAATGGTATTATCTCTCTCCATTAAGTGCTTTGTTTCTCCATCTAGGGTACTTTTGGTTCGTTTTGTGCCTAACACGTTTATAAACACTAAAAAGACATGTTTCTGGAAATGTCGTTTCTTTTCGACATATATGGTGCTTTGCAAGCATATTGGTGTTTTGATATCTAACCGTGTGAAATATACTGAAAATAAACGTTTTTAGTAATATTAATTTGTTTCTTCACACAGAGTGCTATTCATGCGTTTTAGCTTTTTAGCACCTAAGAAACTAAAAAAAAAACGGTCTTAATACACTTCTCTTGTAATGTTATTTCATTTTCCCATATAGGATAGATTTCCTGAATTTTGTATTTTTCTTCATAAGAAGCTTAGCAAAAACATTAAAAACACTTTTTTTTTCGTGAGGTTATTCTTCTTTTTTTTTTTTATAAAAGGCATGCATTTTAGCGTTTTGGTACATTATACGTTCAAAAACACTGAAAAGACACGTTTTTTGGAAGCTTTTTTTTTTGTTCCCAAATAGAATGATTTTTATGATTTTTATCGTTTTGGTGCCTCATACGCTAAAACACACACACACACACACACACACACACACACACACACACACACGCACATACACACACACACACACACACACACACACACACACACACACACATGGGTTTTCTATGGGTTTTAGCGATTTAGTACGTAAGTAGCTCAAAATCACTGAAAACGCACGTTTTTGGTAATATTTTCTTTCTAATATATGATTCTTTTCATGCTTTTTGCCTATCACGCTCATAAAAAATGTAAAAACTAGTTTCTGGATATGTCTTTTTTATCATCATATAGGTTGTTTTGCATGTATTTTGGGATTTTGGTACTTAATAATGAGAAATGCACTCAAAATATACTTTTTTTTTTTGTAATGTTCTGTTTTTCTGTATAGAGTGCTGTTCATGCGCTTTACTGTTTAGGTACATAAAAAAAATAAAACACTTAATACAAGTCTTTCATAGTGACCTTTCCTCTCTTCATGCTTGCATGCATTTTTGGTGCTTTCCTACGTAAGATGGTGAAAAAAAACATTGAAAATACTTATTTTTGGTAATGTTAATCTTTTTATCTATAAGGAGCGTTTTGCAGTCGTTTCAGCGTTTTCGTACATATGCAGCTGAAAATAATCATGACATATTTGGTAATGCTTTTTCTATTCCCAGATAAGATATTTTAAATGCTTTTTTTTTTTTTTGCATTTTGGTGCCGAGCACGTTCACAAATACTCAAGAGACAAGATTCTCGAAATTTCGTTTCCTTTTCCCATATAGGGTGCATAGCATGCATTTTGGCGTTTTGATACCTTACTGTGAAATACTCTTAAAATACACGTTTTTGGTAATGTTATTTTGTTTCTCCATATAGAGTGCTATTCATGTGTTTTAACGTTTTGGAAAATAAAAAGCTCAAAAACCCTCATAATACACGATTCTCGTAATGTGTGTTCTTTTCCGCATTAAGGGTACTTTGCATGCATTGTTGCATTTTCTACGTAACAAGCTGAAAAACTATAAATTCTTATTTTTGGTAATATTATTCTGTTTCTACATAGCGTATTTTTTTCATGCGTTTTAACATTTTGGTACATAAGAAGTTCAAAAACATTCAATGCACGCGTTTTTGCTGTTTTGTATTCCCATAGAGGATGATTTCCATGCTTCTTAATGCTTTGGTGCCTAACACGTTCTAATACATTTAAAAAACATGTCTCTTGTAATGTCGTTTCGTTTCCTTGTATGAAAGGTTTTGCCGGCATTTTAGCGTTTTAGGTAAGAACTCTCAAAATGCACATTTTTGTTAATGTTGTTCTGTTTCCCCACATGCAGTGATATTAACACTTATTATGTTGTTTTTGGTAAATAAGAACGTAAAAAAAAATAAAAAGTAAAAAAATAATACAAGTTTCTCGTAATGTCTTTCCGTTTTCCCTCATAGAGTACGTTTTAGCGCTTTGCTACGTAAGAAGTTTAAAACACTCAGATGATTTTTGTATTAATATTTTTTTTTTCCCATAAAGATTGATTTCCAGGCTATTTAGCGTTTTAGTGCCTAAGAGGCAAAGAATAAAAAAATAAATAAATAAAAGACACGTTTCTGGTAATTTCGTTTCGTTTCCCCTTTTAGAGGCTTTTCAGGCATTTTCAAGTTATAGTACCTATGTATTAGACATTAAAAATACACCTTTTTTGTTAATGTTGTTCTGTTTCTCCGTATAAAATGCTATTCATAAGTTTTAGCGTATTTGTACCTAAGAAGCTCAAAAAACACTCCTATTACATATTTCTCGTAAAGTCATTTTGTTTAGAAATATACTCTCAATGCATTTTGGTGTTTTTGGACACTCAAATTACTTGATTTTGATAATGTTATTGTGTTTCTAATGGAAGAGGATTTTTATTTATTTATTTATTTATTTTTCTGTTTGGAGTTATTTTTCAAGTTTAAGTACTACCAAAGTAAAATACACTCAAATTACACGTTTTATGTAATGTTTTCTTATATATATAATACATTTTCATGCATTTTAGTGATATGATACCCAAAAAGCTCAAGAACACTCATAATATACGCTTTCGAAATGTCTTTTTGTGTTCTCATATAGGGGACTTTGCATACATTATGACGTAATTATGGGGTAATTTTTTATGTATTTTGGAGTTTTCTAAAACAATCTCAGAATCACTCGAAAACATTTCTTTTTGCTAATGTTATTATGTTTTTATATAAAGTGTGTTTTACATGCGTTTTAGCGTTTTTGTTATGTATGAAGTTCAAAACACTCAAAAGTTAATCCTTTAATCTTGTTTTCTATTCCTATATAGGGTGAACTTAATGTTTTATAGCTTTTAGATGCCTAACACGCTCATAAACAATCAAAAGACACATCTGGTAATGTCGTTTTTTTTCCTCATATAGTAGGCGTTGCATGCATTTTGCCATTTTGGTATCTAATAATGTGAAAAACACTCAAAGTATACGTTTTTGTTCATATTCTGTTTCTTCTTATAGAGTGTTATTCATGCGTTTTAGCATTTTTGATACCTAAGAAGCTCTAAAACACTCTAAATACAAGTTTCTTATATGTGTTCGTTGCCCCATCTAGTGTACATTCTATGCATTAATAATATTCAGCATTTTGGTATGTAATGCGATCAAAAAAACAATTAAAAGACATTTTTTTTACATTTATTGAGTGTTTTCTATGTTTTTCAGCATTTTGGTGCCCAACACGCTCATTAACACTCAAAAGATACATTTTTTTTTTTATATCTCGTTTTCTGACCCAATATAGGATGCTTTGCATGCATTTTGGCATTTTGTTATCTCAAATAGTGAAATACTCTTAAAATACACGGTTCTTGTGATGTTCTGTTTTCCTTCCTTTTTTATTTTTCTTATATATAAACTGCTTCTCATGCGTTTTCGTGTTTTAGTACCTAGGAAGATCAGAAACACTCAAAATGCACGTTTTTATAATGTCTTTTTGTACATAACAAGCTGAAAAACACACAAAATACCTGTTTATTGTTTTACTCCATATAGGGTATTTTGCATGCGCTTTACCGGTTTGGTACGTGAGTAGTTCAAAACACTGAAAAATCACAATTTTTTTTTCTTTTCCAAATAGGGTGCTTTAGATGCTATTTAGCGTTTTGGTGCCTTACACGCTCATAAACACTCAAAAGACTAGTTTCTTGAAATCTAGTTTCCTTTCCACATAGAGGGTGCTTTGCATATATTTATTTTGCATTTTTTATACCTAACAACGTTAGATATACTGAAAATACACATTTTGTGTTATGTGGTTCTGTTTCCCAGTATAGCATACTATTCATGTCTTTTAGCGTTTTGTTACCTAAGAAGCTCAAAAACTCTCATACGAGTAATCCTTGTTTCTCGTAATGTGTTTTTCGTTTCCCCATATAGGGTACTTCGCATGCATTTTAGCGATTTTGTACGTAATAAGTTAAAACTCTAAAAATAATTGTTTTTGATAAGGTATTTTTCCATCAAGTGTGTTTTGTATGCCATTTAGCGTTTTGTTACATAAGAATTTCAAAAACAGTGAAAAAAAACCATTTTTTTCGTAATATTGTTTTGGGTAAATTCTAGGATAAATAAATTCAATGCTTTTTAGCTTTTTGTGCTTAAGATTCTCAAAAACACTCAAAAGACAAATTTCTTACAATGTCTCTTCGTTGTCCCATAAAGTAGGATTTGCATGCATTTTGGCCTTTTTGCACCTAATAACGTGGAAACACTTAAAATTCTTTTTTTTTTTTTGTTATGGTGCTCTGGAGGCATTTTGACGGTTTGGTACATAAAATTTTGAAAAACACTCAAAATAAACGTTTTTGGTAAAGTTCTGTTTCTCCATATACAGTGGTACTAAATAGTTTTTGCGTTTGGTACCTAAGACGCTCAAAGACACTAATAATACATCTTTCTCCTAATGTCCATTATTTTATCCATATTGGGTGATTTCCATGCATTTTGGCGTTTTTGTTACGTAACAATGTAAAAAATACTCAAAATATACGTTTTCGGTAATGTTCTTCTGTTTCTTCATATATAATGTTATACATGCGTTTGTGCATTTTGCTACCTAAGAATCTCAAAACACTGATAAATGAAGTGTCTTTTTATTTCTTTTTGTATCGCCATTTAGGATACTTTGCATGCATTTTTGTTTTTTTTATACGTAAGATAAAAAAAAAAACTCAAAATACACGTTTCTGGTAATGTTATTCTGTTTCTTCATAAAATGTGCTTTGCATGCATTTTAGCGTTTTGGTACGTAAGTAAAAAAAAACTCTCAAAAGACACGTTTTTGGTAATGTTTTGCTTTTCCAAAGAGAGAGTTTTCGTAGCTTTTTAGCGTTTTGGTATCTAATATTGTTGTGTTTCTCCAAAGAGAGTATTATTGATGCATTTTCGCGTTTTGGTACCTGAGAAGCTCAAAAACGCTCTTAATATTAGTTTCTCATAATGCCTTTGGTTACTATTTTTTTTTTTGGTTAAGAAGCTCAAAACATTGAAAATACACTTTTTTTGGTAATGTTATTCAGTTTTTTTTTTTTTTTTCCAAAATAAGGCATTTTGGATGCGTTTAAGTGTTTTTGTATGTAAGTTGCTTATAAGCACTGAAATTAAAAGTTTTTGTAATCTTTTGTTTTCTCCTATAGGGTGCTTTCCTTGGTTTTTAGCTTCTTGGTACCTAACACGCTCATAAACACTGAAATCACATGTTTCTGGAAATGTTTCCTTTCCCCATATAGTATGCTTTGCATGCATTTTCGCGTTGCGGTACCTAATAACGTGAAAAAGCCTTAAAACACAAGTTTTGGTTAATCTTGTTCTGTTTCTCCATATAGAGTATTATTCATACGTTTTAGTGTTCTGGTACCTATGAAGCTCAATACCACTCAAAATATACGTTTCTTTTAATGTTTTCTTTTCCCCTTTTAGGGTTATTTGCATGAATTTTATCGTTTTTGTACGTAACAGGCGCAAAATTTCTCAAAATGCATGTTTTTGGTAAAGCTGTTGAGTTTCTCCATAAAGTGTGTTTTGCAACCGTTTTAGCGGTTTCGTACGTAAGTAGCTCAAAACAATGTTTTCCCATTTACGGTACTTTTCATGCTTTCTAAGAGCTTTTTGTGTCTAACACTCATAAACTCTCAAAAGACATGTTTCTGGAAATGTCGTTTATTTTCTCCATATCGGGTGCTTTGCATGCATTTTGGCGTTTTGATACCTACCAACACTAAATACACTTAAAATACACGTTTTCTCCATACAGAATGCAAATCATACGTTTTATTTTTTTTGGTACCTAATAAGCTAAAAAAAATTAAAAAAAACTCATAATACTGGTTTCTCTTAATGTCTTTTCGTTTTCTTATATAGGGTACTTTATATGCATTTTGACGCTTTTGTACATAACAAGCTCAAAATTCGCTGAAAATGCTCATTTTTGGTAATGTTTTATGTTTCTGCAGGAAGGGTGTTTTGCATGTTTTATCGTTGTGGTACATTATAAATTTAAAAACTTATATATATATATATATATATATATATATATATATATATATATATATATATATATATATATATATAGATATATAAAAACTTTATATATATATATATATATATATATATATATATATATATATATATATATATATATATATATATATATATATATATATATATATATATATATATATTTATTTTTTTTTTAAGTGTGAATTTCTCCGGCTACAGTCGTGAGTACAGACACTTAGTGGTACACCACACCAATATTAAATAAAACACTTGTGGTAACGCAAACACTGTTAGGGTTCATGTATAACTTACCTATTTCACAGTGATGTTACTTATGGGGAAATTAAAATAATTTAGTTTGCCTCTTAAACACCGTTTTCTTTTTCTGCTGGACGGAGCGCTCGCTCTCGTTTTCTTTTAAGTGTTCAGGGATAACTAGGATAATTCCATTTCTGTCCCTAAACCTTCAATTCTGTTAAAATTTTCACACTTCTCAAAATACTAACCATTCATCCTTTAAGAGTGGAAACGCCTTTGGACGATGGAAACGTAATTTAAGTGTGTAATTAATACCTAATTAAGATAGCAATAATACTACATTTATGGCTAAAGCTGAGAAGTTAGCTGAAATTTATGAACTGGAGTGTCATTTCCAAGCGGAAAATAGTGACACTAGATCATCAGAAGCACTATTAACGGAACCAAAACCCACTACAGTGGAAAATACCGTGCCCCATGAGGACGGAAACGTGTTGATTACAAGATCAGGGAATAAATACCCATCATTATCAGCAGCAACCATGGCTAATCCTAATGCTTCTGCTTCAGCCTCTACTGGCTCTCCTCATGCCTTGCATGCATCTACTACACTTAAGGTACTTCCTATTCCTGAAACAATATCAGCATTTCGCGGAGAAAACCCGCAAGAAAGGGCTCATGATTTCATTCGTTTGTGTGAGGATGTTATGACAAGATCAAATACTATCACCGATGAAGACAAGATCTCTTTCGTCAGATCTAAATTGGCTGGAGAAGCAGCACACATGATGAATACCAGCGCTTTTAGTCCGCTTGAAATAGGGACTAGTTATGCAAATTTCAAGAAAAATTTCTTGAACATTTTTTGGGGGTAAGAGTCAAACTGACCTCATGGTACTAGCCTCCAAGGTGGGTCTTAGATTTGCAGCTGAAATTAACTCTCTTCACGAAATGAAAGCCTTAATTCCTACACATCAGTTCGTAACGGATTTCATGGATGTCTTACGACTTAACAACTGGTTTCAAGGAAACAGTATGACAGAAACAGATTTCAGAAGACTTCTGGAATTCATCTTTTACATATCATTGGTGAATGAGGAAGTGAAGAAAACCGCAAGTCATTTTCGTTTTAAACCGGGAGACACAGTAGCTGACCTTGCAGTCCTGATTCGAGAGAAAAGAGGGCTACCTGGTGCCTCTCCGGAAACTCAAACCTCATTGGTTGCTCCACTCATGGATGACGACCAATCTCAACCTTGTGCGGCAGCCATGGCAAGGCCTGGAAATGTCTGTTCGTACTGCCATAAAATAGGTCATGTAGAAAAAAGATGTTATAAGAAACAAAAGACCAGAAATTGGCAGCAAATAAATCCGAATTGGAGAACAAAAGGGGGTAATCTCTCTATTAGACCAAAACCAGGTGCATCGCCCCACGTGAAAACTGGTAGGACAAGATCCTACAGGGACGTCGCTACCCAATACTGCCTCATACATGGCCAGTGTAAACACTCATCAGAGCAATGTAAAGATATAATCAATATGAGAATTGAAAAATAGGCCAGAGCTAACCTGAACAGTACAAGGCAGTCGGGGGAAGACCAGCGCACAGTAGTAAACAAACCCGACTAAAACATCTAAATGCGCAAGACGCTGAGGCAGCAAATTCTTCTGACATGTCAGTGCATTCAACCATAAATGCTGCCAACAACCAAACAAACATAATGGCATTACCAACTAGGGTAGGTAAGCATCGCTTATCTTTGGCTGTAGACACTGGAGCCACAGTAAACGTGATCTCTGAAGAATCTTACAAGATTCTGAAACGGAATTCACGCGGTGGTAAATGGATACTCCGTCCAAGTGACTTGAATCTTTCTGGTGTCACAGGGTCAGCCCTGAAAATCTTAGGAAAAATTTCCTTACCAATAAGTGTATCTAAGCATACTCAGCTTATTCAAACTGATTTCTATGTAGTCAGTAACTTTAAACTTCCTTCTGACGGCTTATTAGGGCTAAAAGCCATGAAGTCTCACCAGATAGTAATCTATCCAAAGCAAAATACAGTCATGTACTGCGGACGACATCTGGAAGGGATGAAACATCCTGCACCTTTGGTTTCCAGGCAACCCAGAAACGGTTCTTTATCACGGAAGGGACAAAGATCCAATGGGGAGCCTCAAACGATTCCATCTGTCCGGTCTCCTATGAGAGATAAGGATATAACAGAAGCATGGAGGGAAGCAAAAGCAATTGTCAATGCCAGTTATGACATTCCTGCTCGTGTGGCAAAACGGATTACAATTCGTGTTCCAGAAGCTCCTGTAGGCAGTGACATCTGTCTTGAAGGTATAGGTAATGTTAGGCGATTGGCTGTTGAATCGACTCTTTCCACAATTAGAAAGGGTCATGTCACTGATGCTTTGGTGGTGAACACTACTGGAAGTTCTGTAAGGATCAAACAAGGTCTTTTCCTTGGAAAGTGCCTGGTTTATGACAAGAAAGTGGTACCAGAACCCAGTATTCTGCCTGGAGCCTGCGTCTCTTCGGTGAGTCAGTCTGCTGTTGGCACCGAGCTGGGGCAGGCGCCAACCCTATGTTCGTTTGTCAATGTTGTGGACTACCTCGAAATGAGGCCCGCGCTCTTGGACTTATTGGGGAAGTATCGCAATGTCCTGGCACTACCTGGAGAATCCTTAGGTGTGACCGATCGAGCGGAACACCACATTAGGTTAAAACCAAACACTAAGCCAGTATATATACCAGCTTATCGTCTTCCTCATAGTCAGAGGGCGACTGTAGATGACATGATTCATGACATGATTGACAAGGGAGTGATTCAAGAATCGTGCTCTCCTTGGAATTCACCAATCTTTTTGGTTCCCAAGAAAGATAAATCTTTCAGGCCGGTAATCGACTTCCGGCGCGTTAATGATGTCACAGTGGGTGATCATTATCCTTTACCTGTCCTGAGCGACCTTCTAATGTCCTTAGGTCGTGGAAACAAAATTTTCTCTAGTTTAGACCTGTCGTCAGGATACTGGCAGGCTCCCTTAGCACCCACTTCACGGGAAATAACGGCGTTCAGTACGCCTAGTGGCCATTACGAATGGTTACGCATGCCTTTTGGATTAAAATCCGCTCCTTTAACATTCCAGAGAATGATTAACAGTATTTTCACGGGTTTACTTGGCAAAACCGTGTTTGCATACCTGGATGATATAATCATCGCTAGTAAGGATCAAGAATCCCATCTGGAGAGTTTAAAATTAGTCCTCCAGAAGCTTGAAGAAGCTGGACTTAAAGCAAAGCTTTCTAAATGTGAGTTTCTAAAAGCCAAAATAAAATTTCTTGGCCATGTAGTCGATGGTGAAGGAATCCACACGGTGGATGAAAAGGTCATAGCTGTACAAAAGTTTCCTCAACCTAAATCGGTGGAGAATGTCAGATCTTTCCTAGGTCTTGCGGGATATTACCGTCCTTTCATCAAGAATTTTGCGGCAATTGCATCCCCACTTACTAAACTCCTTAAAAAGGATGTTGCTTTCCATTTGGAGGCTGCTCATGAACAAAGTTTCAATGAATTAAAATCACTATTAACAAATGCACCTGTACTTGCTTTCCCAGAGCATTCAGAGCCGTTCATTATTTGCACGGATGCTTCTTCTCTAGGACTGGGAGCAGTACTGATGCAGACAGATGCCAGAGGCAAAAACTATGTAATAGCATATGCAAGTCGTGTGCTTAATCCAGCAGGGTCTAATTACTCTGTCACTCATCAAGAAACACTTGCTGTAGTTTGGGCTTTAAAACATTTTAAGGACATTATCCTTGGATACCCAATTACAGTCTACACGGATCATGCACCCGTAATTGAACTGTTTAAAGGGAAAAATTTAACTGGACGAGTGGCAAGATGGTACTGTACCATGCAGGAATTTGCTCCAGTAGTCAAGTACTTGCCAGGTCGTGCTAATGTAGTAGCCGACGCACTTTCACGAAATGTGCCTGTGGGAGCTGTCAGTGACTCGATCCCTGTAAATAACTTCACTTTGAAGGAATTAAGTAAAGCACAGCGAGAGCATGAAATATGGTCTAAGGTCATACATGCTCTGGAGTCAGGCGAAGAAGATAATCTTCCACGTCTACATATACCATTCTCTCAATTTTTCATGTCACCAGACAATGTTCTGTGTCGACATAATCCTCAAATGGGAGAGTCTAGTAAAAAGCACATCATTCCTGAGAGTTTAGTCCATGTCATACTTATCTTAGTGCACGACATGCCAAGTGCGGGACATCCAGGAAGAGAGCGAACTCTACAAGCAGCGCGTAAAAGCTATTATTGGCCTACCATGCGCACTGACATAGAAAATTATGTTGCCAGGTGTATATCATGTGCAAAGCACATGGGTGCGGTAAAAGGACCAGCCCCAATACTGGAATATCCACTACCTGAGCGACCTTGGGACATTGTCTCCATTGATCTTCTTCAATTACCCAAAAGTCAAAATGGCTCGCAGTATCTACTTGTGTGTGTAGACCATTTTTCAAGGTTCGTGGTTCTCTCACCTTTAAAGGAAAAATCTGCTAAATATGTAGCGCATGCGCTAGTAACTAAGTTGTTTTGTCCATACTCAGCACCACGAGTGTTGTTAAGTGATAATGGATCTGAATTTCGCAATGAAATCCTACAAGGTATATGTACACAGTACAACATTAAACACACATACACTGTGGCTTACCATCCTTCTTCAAACGGACTAGTAGAAGGAGCAAACAGGAAAATCCTGGAGGTTCTTCGTCCAGTTGTAAACAGTCTCCATGATGACTGGGAGGACTGGTTACCACACGTTGGTGCCTGCATTAACAGTTCAATGTGTGAAAGTACTGAGAAATCCCCACATTATATATTGTATGGTGAAGATAAAAATCTTCCTTATGATTTGTTGGCAAGTCCACAAACTCCAGTATACAACGTAGATGACTATGTTAAACAACATATGCATGTTTTCAAGGACATTCATGCTAAAGTCCGAAGTAGGCTACAAGCTTCTAGGGCAGAAATGATAGCTAGACAACACAAGCGTGCGACCCCTGTCACGATACAGGTTGGAGACACAGTTAAAGTTCGTCATCCGGACAGGACCTCCAAACTCTCCCCAAAATTTAGTGGTCCATGCTCGGTTGTCCGCCAGTTACATGGTAACAAATTTGAGGTGCATGACCCTCTTCTTAACACTGTTGAGATAGTACATAGTGATCGGCTTGTGAAGACTAATGCTCAGATCGAGTCATCAACAGTGAGTACTACTGATCAAGTTACAAACAATAATTCTACTAATACTATAAAGGCGCATAGGTATAACCTGCGCTCATGCAGCTAATTGCCTGCATTACTTACAGATGGCACTAGGCCTCCTGGTTACCTTCTTGAGCATGCTGCAAGTGCTACAAGCGTCCACTGCGTTGCATGTCAAACCAGGGGCTCTCACCACACATCTTGGGGAAGTAACCTTAATAGAAGATGTTCTTCTGGTTCGATATCCTTTTTCTACCTTATTTTCCGTACCTTCGGACCTCCACACAGTCTCAGAAACTTTGGATAACTCCTTACAGGAACTGGAATCCTTACTTGCTGATGAAACGCATAGACAGACACAAGTTTTCTCTCAAACTATAATCAAAGCTTTAAAAGCAAGGGTAGAATTCTTGCATGGGAAATTGAACCAATCTCAGCATGACTACAGCCTTCATCCAGTGCACGCTCGTACCAAAAGAGGACTCATAAATGGGTTGGGACAATTGTCTCCTCGTCCGCCTTGGACGAGGATGTACAGGATTTAAGGAAACATTATGATCGACTAATAACGGTTGCAGCTACTAATAAGAAGGTCCTGAACCTACATCACAATAAAATAGTTAAATTAGAATCTAATCTCAATGAGTTATTACAGTACTCAAATGATTTAACAACTGTGCTTGATAATGCCTTACATAGTTTAGATGTGATAAATCACGTTGTGGTTATAGATCAAGCTTTGCATGTATTTGAAGCTTCCTTGGGTTCAGTTCTCTCCATTAATGAAGCGATAATTCGCAACATGGTGGATGCTGTCAATGGCAGGGTAACAACTTCACTATTTCCTGTAGAGGATTTGCTTCACACAATATAAATTGGTCAGTCAACCTATAAATTGACACCAGTGTATGCAGCGGACATGATCCAGTATTACTACCCATTGCTGGAAGCTACCTTGACCACAGATGCAATAATTGTAAACATACCTTTTAAATCTCAGGATCATTTTGAGGCCTATGAAATTAAACCTTTTCCATTTTCCGTTAATAATTCTGTGATGACACTGGACATGAATCCCTCCTTAGTGCTAATAGCCAAGGATTTTTCATTATATACAATTGGAGATTTAACTGAATTAAAACGTTGTAAATCTTCATACTTGCATTTGTACCATTGTTCAAGTATCCAATTTGCCTTCTTACCTGTAGTAAAAGGTATTTGTGAAGTCGTCTTGACACGTTCAGAGGCGTCTGCAGCTCTAACACTCTGTCCATACAAGCATGTGGTCTCAAAACCTATTTTCCAGTGTAATTTTCATGGATATCATTACTTTTATTTCACAGAAAAATTTTACGTCTCAGTGACTTGCCCAGAAGGGACCACCTATGAGGAGGTTATAGGACATTATGCGGTACAAGATGCTTGTCATGTACGTTCTAGTAAACTAACCACTTACCCTTCTAGGATTCATTTAGCTTTTACGACAGACCTTTCATATAGAGTTTTCCCTGTTACTTCCCTGGAGAATTTGACAAAGTCAAGGATTTCTTTTATAACAAACTCCTTATCCACTTTTTCCTTCTCAAACACAGAAGAGTTTTCAGAGGCTCTAGAGACATCCTTGCCAGTATATCTGAAACCTGGGATTCTCTATCCAAGTATCCTGACACCTTGCCCTATTTTAATGTTTTTGTTAATATTCTTATATGTGTGTGTTAGGAAAGCCTTAAATTTGTATATATATCTTGATAGTAGACGTAAACGTCTTAATGAAGGAGTTTCATACACATAACATGGTTAGGTACACTGTATTCGCGAGGACGCGTCAAGTAGGTGACCGAGCGATGTAACGGTGTCACATAATTAATAATAACATGTATTGTATCTATAATGCCTTGCCTGATTAGCAATATAAGTATATGTATACATATATGAATAAGTGCAAATAGTGGGTGTTGGCGCATAAGGGTGGGGCGGATATGATCACGCCACCCTACGTCACACACACACCATGGAACTTTCCATACTCCTTTTATTGCCATCGATAAGTAATCGGTAGCACCTACATGATAGTATGTAAGTATTCTCCATAGTTAATCTCTCCCTAATGTATTTTGGCATGTATTACTCTTAGCTATAAGTAGCTTTTCCCTTGCCTTATTTATGTAATTAGAGAGTAATAATTATGAATATATTCATGTACTGTGAGTGCGGTCAACCCGCCCCTATTTCTAATGTCAGCACTTTTTGAAGGCGCTAAGCGTCCCTTGTGCCGGCTCCGGCAGTCTCTTGCCAGGATGTAACGCTGTACCACGCAGAGAACATCCGTTGTCCCGTACGCGCCACACCCTTCTCCAGAACTCTGTACATATATCTAAATATACCTATTTTTATACGTTCACCTTTGACATTCACCTGAAAACCACAGAAACTCACCAAGAGTGACTTTACCTATTATATAAAGGTAAGAAACTAATGAACAGTGTCCAGTGGTAATTGATAATTCAAAACCACACCGGAACAGGTTTCGTACATAACAGTCCGAAAAAAAAGCTAAAATTAACTTTTTTTGATAATGTTCTTTTTTCACATAATTTCCCTGAATTTTCCCAGAATTTTGGCATCTCGGTACCTATGAAGAAGAATACCCCCCCCAAAAAAAATCCTATTTTTTTATTATTATTTTTCTTTATAAAGAGGTTTTAGCTTTTTGGTACTTATAGAACTTAAAAACACTCATAATACACGTTTCTCGTAATGTCCTTTCGTTTACCAGACATAGGGTTCTTTGCATGTATTTAAGCGTTTTTAGAGATAACAAGATCAAAAACATTCAAAATACATGTTTTTGGTAATGTTAATCTGTTTCTCCATAAAGGGTGTTTTGCATGCGTTTTAGCGATTTGGTATATAAGGAACTCAAAAAACACTTAAAGGCAAGTTCTTGGTAAAAGTTGGTTTTATTCCCATGTCATGTGATTACCGTGCTTTTTAGTGCTTTATTGCCTAACACGCTCAAAAACACTCAAAAGACACTTTTCTGGTAATGTCATTTTTTTTTCCCACATAAAGCTAGTTTCGCATACAATTTGGGGTTCTGGTAACTAAGAATGTGAAAAACACTCAAAATACACCCATTTGGTAAGGTTGTTCTGTTTCTGAATTCAGAGTGTTATTCATGAGTTTCAGCATTTTGGTATCTATGAAACTTCTCCAGATACACGAGTTTTTGCGTTTTTTGCCTTTTGGTTCTTGTGAAACTATCAAAATACTCATTATATATCTCCTTTTGTTTCCAAATATAGAGTGGATTGCATGCATTTTCGCGTTTTTTGTAGGTAACAAGCTCAAAAACACTAAAAATATACCTTTTTGGTAATGTTATTCTATTTCTTCATATTGATTGGTTTGCATCCATTTTAGCATTTTTTTTACGTAAAACACTGAAAAGACACGTTTTCATTAATTTTGTTTTGGATTCCCATATTCCATATTATTTATCGTTTTGGTGCAGTCAAAAGACAGGTTTCCGGTAACGTCGTTTAATTTCCACATATAGGTGGTTTTTGCATGCATGTGGCTTTGGTAAACAATAGTCTGGAAAAAAACTAAAATTAATGTTTTTCATAATGTTCTTTTTTGCACATAATTCCCCTGAATTTTGCCAGAATTTTGGCATCTCGGTACTTATGAAGATGAACAAAAAATAAAAAACTATTTTTTTATTTTTTTATTTATTTTTTTCTCTATAAAGAGTGTTATAAATATTATATGGGTTTTAGCTTTTTGGTACTTAAGGAACTTAAAAACACTCATAATACACGTTTCTCGTAATATCCTTTCGTTTCCCAAACATAGGGTTCTTTGCATGTATTTAAGCGTTTTTATAGGTAACATGATCAAAAACATTCAAAATACATGTTTTTGGTAATGTTATTGTGTTTCTCCATAAAGGGTGTTTTGCATTCGTTTTAACGTTTGGTATGTAACGAGCTCAAAAACATTTAACGGCAAGTTCTTGGTAGAAGTTGGTTTTTATTAACATGTAACATGGTTGTTCTTCTTTTTAGTAATTTATTGCCTAACACGCTCTAAAACACTCAAAAGACACTTCTCTGGTAATATAATTTTTTCCCCACATATTGCTAGTTTCGCATGCAATTTCGGGTTTTGGTAACTAAGAATGTGAAAAACACTCAAAATACACGCATTTGGTAAGGTTGTTCTGTGTCTCAATCAAGAGTGTTATTCATGAGTTTCAGCATTTTGGTATCTAAGAAACCTTTGACTTGTGGTTCTTCTGAAACTATAAAACTCTAATTATACACGTTTCTTGTAATGTCCTTTTGTTTCCCAATATAGAGTGCTTTGCATCCATTTTCGCGTTTTTTATAAGTAACAGGCTCAAAAACACTCAAAATATACCTTTTTGGTAATGTTATTCTATTTCTTGATATTGGTTTGTTTGCATCCGTTTTAGCTTTTTTTCTACGTAAAACACTGAAAAGACAAGTTTTTAGTAATGTTGTTTTCGATTCCCATATAGAGTGACTTCCATATTATTTATTGTTTTGATGCCTAACATGCTGAAAAACACTCAAACGACAGATTTCTTGTAAAGTCGTTTAATTTCCCCATATAGGTGGCTTTGCATGCAATTTAGGGTTTTTTACATAACAGTCCGAAAAAAGCTAAAATAACTTTTTTGATAATATTCTTTTTTCCACATAATTTCCTTGAATTCTGCCAGAATTTTGGCATCTCTGTACCTACGAGTATGAAGAAGACTAAAAAAAAAAAAGAAAATTACTTTTTTTTTCTCTCTATAAAGAGTGTTGTTATTTATTTAGGTTTTTGGTACTTAAGGAACTTAATAACACTCATAATACTCGTTTCTCTTAATGTCCTTTCGTTTCCCAAACATAGGGGTCTTTGCATGTATTTAAGCGGTTTTATAGGTAGCATGATCAAAAATACTCAAAATACATGTTTTTGGTAATGTTATTCTGTTCTCCATAAAGGGTGTTTTGCATGTGTTTTAGCGTTTTGGTATGTAAGGAGGTCAAAAACACTTAAAGGCAAGTTCTTGGTAAAAGTTGGTTTTATTCCTATGTAATGTGATTGCCCTGCTTTTTAGTGCTTTATTGCCTAACACGTTCAAAAACCCTTAAAAGACACTTTTCTGGAAATGTCTTTTTTTTATATAAAGCTAGTTTCACTTGCAATTTGGGGTTTTGGTAACCAAGAATGTGAAAAATACTCAAAATACACGCATTTGGTAAGGTTGTTCTGTTTCCCAATTAAGAGTTTTATTCATGAGTTTCAACGTTTTGGTATCTGAGAATCTGAAAAACACTCATAATGCACGTTTCTCGTAATGTCCCTTTTTTTTACTCATTTAGGGTGCTTTGCATGCATTTTGGCATTTTTTTTTTCACGTAACAGCTGAAAAACACTGAAAATACACGCTTTTGGTAATAAGAATATAAGAACATAAGAAATAAGTAAATCTGCAAGTAGGCATCAGGCCTAAACATGGCAGTACTTGTATGAAATATGCCTACCTATTTCCACCTATCATCCCCATCCATAAATGTCTAATTTTCTCTTACAGTTCCCAAATGCCTCAGCACTAACAGCTTGATTACTACGTCCGTTCCAATCATCTACTACTTTATTTGAGAACCAATTCCTTCTTGTCTCCTTTTTGAACATCAAGTTTTCAGGCTTGAACCCATTTTTCTTGTTCTATCATGGTTACAGATTCTAAGAATTTTCCTTATGTTCCCCTTGCTATAACCCATATACCACTTAAAGACTTCTATCAGGTCCACTCTTAACCTACGTCTCTCTAAAGAATGTAAATTTAACAGCTTGAATCTCGCTTCGTAAGGAATACTCCTCATCCCCTGTATCCTTTTAGTCATTCTCCTTTGTACTGATTCTAATAGACCTTTATCCCTCCTGTGATGTGGTGACCAGAATTGGACAGCGTAGTCTATATGAAGTCTGACCAGCGCCAAATGTAACTTTAATATTACTTCGGGAGTTCTCCTTTTAGCACTCCTGAAAATGGATCATAATACACTATTTGCTTTGTTTCTGGCCTCTTTGCATTGCTTTCTTAGACGGAGTTCAGAGCTAACTTTAAATCTCAAATCTTTTTCTTACCCTGAACCTACCAGAACTTGGTTGTTCATTGTGTAACTAATGTGTGGGTTTCTTCTACTTACGCTAAGTGCTTTCAATTTGTTGATATTAAACTGCATTTGCCATCTGTCTGTCCATTCGTTCGTCCTATCCAAATCTGCCTGCAAGGCGATGGTATGCGATTCAGACCTAATTAATCTACATACACTCGTGTCATCCGCAAATTTACTAACAACACTACTAATTCCACTATCCATGTCATTGACATATATAACAAACAACATCGGCCCTAATACTAATAATTCCTTTGTCATCCACTAATTACTTGATCCCACTCGGATTTAGAGCCGTTTATTACAACACTCTGTCGCCTGCCGCTTAGCCATGACCTTATCCAATCTTATCAC
The DNA here is from genome assembly GCF_035594125.1 of Scylla paramamosain. Lineage (NCBI taxonomy): Eukaryota > Metazoa > Arthropoda > Malacostraca > Decapoda > Portunidae > Scylla > Scylla paramamosain. The sequence goes on from NC_087184.1 coordinate 5,823,292, forward strand.
CTCATCTCTCTCGTGCGCCCTAACTTTTCTCAGTAGCGTCTGATTGGGTACCTTGTCAAATGCTTTACTAAAGTCCTGATATAGGATGCCATAAATATCACCATTATCTGCTTCCACATTACCGATACCTCACATGACTAAAGTGATTTCCTAAGGACAGAAACTAACAGATTACTTATAACCTTTTTCCATTCCTTAAATACTCTGGAATATATTTCATCTGGTCCTGGTGACTTGAACTTTTCAGCTTATCTATCTCCTGTTCCACTATCTCTTTAGTTATAGTAATATCTGTCAGCTTCTCATTCTCTTCTGTTCTAAATATCTTCTCACTATTCGGCAAATCCTGCATGTTTTCCTGGGCACAATTTTACTAATCTCCTCCCAACAACTAAGCAGGTCCCATTCTGTTGTCTTTAAGGAACTATTGTTTTTCTATTCTTCGTCTTATATGTCTGATAAAATCTTTTGGGGTCCATCTTCGCTTGGCTGGCTACCTTTAATGCATAACTATTTTTAGCTTTCCTTGTTAAACTCCTGACTTTTCAAATTCATTATATTATGGCCTTAAAACCACTTCCCCTGTCTTTAATCTCATATATATACTTCTCTTTCGCCCTATGTAGTGTTTTATCCTCAGTCATCCATTTAGGACCATTCTTCTGCGATCTTATTCTTCTGTAAGGGATGTTCCCTAACTGTCCTGAATGTAATTTATCAACGAAATATTTATTTCACTTCTCCATAAAGGGTGTTTTGCTTGGGTTTTAGCGTTTCTGTACATAAGAACCTATAAAACACGTTTTTAGTAATGTTGTTTTGTATTCCTTTTTTTGTTTTTTTGGTAAATAAAACGCTCAAAAATACTCATAATACACTTTTCTCGTAATGTCTTTTTGTTTTCATATAGGGTAATTTCATGATCTTGGCATTTTTCTACGCATGAAACTCAAAAACACTCAATATAAACGATTTTTTTAAGGGGGTAAATTTATATATATATATATATATATATATATATATATATATATATATATATATATATATATATATATATATATATATATATATATATATATATATATATATATATATATATATATATATATATGTATATATATATATATATATATATATAAATATATATATATATATTTTTTTTTTTATTACATACGTTTTAGCGTTTTAGTACGTACGTTTCTTAAGATATCGTTACCTTTGCCAAATATAGGGTGCTTTAAATGCATTTTGGCGTTTTGTCACTTCAAAATATGAAATGCACTTAAAATACACGTTTTTGATAATGTTGTTCTGTTTCTCTCTATATAGAGTCCTACTCATGCAAATCTGAAAAAAAAAAAACACTCAATACATGTTTCTCGTTATGCCTTTTCCATTCCCTATTGCATTGTACATTGCCTGCATATTGACCTAATATGCTGAAAAGACACGAATTTTTTTTTTTTTTTTTTTGGTAATGGTAATCTGTTTCCACAGTTGTTGTTTTTTTTCATGCGTTTTATCGTTTTGTTACCTAAAAAGCTGAAAACAGACTCAAAATGTACAATATTAGTAATGTTGTTTCGTTTTTTCATATAAGGTGTATTCCATTCTTTTTAGCATTTTCGTGCCTAACATGCACAAAAACACAAAAAAATACATTTCTTGTAATGATGCTTCTTTCCTGAATATAAAGAGTTTTGCATCCATTTTGTCGTTTTAATATTTTACAGTACGAAAAACACTTAAAATACACGTTTTTAGTAATGTTGTTTGTTTTTTCTGAATAGGAAGTGTTATTCTTGCTTTTCCTCATTTTTGGTACCTAAAAAGCTGAAAACATCCATTATAAATGTATTTCGTAATGCATTTTTCTTTCCCCATATAGAATACTTTGTATGCGTTTCTGAGTTTTCCAAGTAACAAGCCGAAAACACTCAGAACACTTTTTTTTTTAATGTTATTCTGTTTCTCCATAAAAGGTGTTCTGCATGAGTTTTAGCGTAAAAAGTAAAAACAAAATTCTCAAAAGACTCGTTTTTCGTAACGTTTTGTATTCCGCTATAAGGTCATTTTCCATGCTTTTTAGCGTTTTGTTGCCTAACGTGCTGAAAGACACATAAATACACGTTTCTCGTTTCTTGTAATCACGTTTCATTTTCTTATATAAGGGCTTTCGTTACGTTTTCCATTCCCATTTATGGTGTTTACCATTGCATTTTAGCGTTTTGGTGACAAACATACAAAGAAACACTAAAAAAAACATTTAAAAGATACGTTTCTGGAAATCTCGTTTTTACTCATATAGAAGATTTTCAATGCATTTTGATGATTTGCTATTTATTAATGTGAAAACACTCAAAATACACGTTTTTTTGGTCTCGATATCGAGTACTATTCTTGAGTTTCAGCATTTTGTTACCTAAGATGTTCAAAAACACTTATAATAGATTTTCTTCGTAATGTCCTTTCGTTTCCCCATATGACGTTATTTTCATGCATTTTTTGCATTTTTGTACGTAACACGCTAAAAACACTCGAAATAGTTATTTTTTGTATTATTATTCTTTTTCTCCATAAAGTGTTTTGTATTCGTTATAGCGTTTTGTACGTAGGAAGCTCTATAACATTCAAAAGACACGTTTTTTGGTAATGATGTTTTATAATGCCATATACGTTGCTTTGCATGCATTTTGGCGTTTTGTTAAATAAACTCAAAATATATGTTTTAGGTAATGTTTTTTTTCTTTTTTCATATTAAATGACTATTTTCATAGTCAATGCTTTTTAGCGTCTTTGTACCTAAAAAGGTAAAAAAAAACAAATAAAAAAAGATTAAAATAGATCTCTCATAATGTCCTTTCGTTTCCCAAAATAGAGGATTTTCCATATATTTTGGCGTTTCTTCACGTAACAAGCTCAAAAACACTCAAAATACTTGTTTTTCGTAATGTTATTCTCTTTTATATATATATATATATATATATATATATATATATATATATATATATATATATATATATATATATATATATATATATATATATATATATATATATATATATATATATATATATATATATATATATATATATACTCGTATATATATATATATATATATATATATATATATAAAGTGTGTTTTGCATGTTTTAGAGTTTTGGTGCTAAAGAAATTCTAAAACCCTGAAAAGGCACGTTCGTAATGTTTTACATGTATATTCCCATATAGGGTGATTTCCATGCTTTTTAGCGTTATGATGCCTAATACGAAAAAAAAAAAGAAAAAATAAACAAATAAAATAAAAACCCTCAAAAGACATTTTTTCTAGTAATGTAGTTTTATTTCCATATATAGGTGACTGTGAATACATTATGGCATTTTGGTACCTAATAATAAAAAAAAAAAAACACTCAAAATACAAATTATTGGTAAGGTTGTTCTGATTTCTCGATATAAAGTGCACAATAAAATTCATGCGTTTTAGTATTTTGCTACCTAAGAAGCTCTAAAACTCTCATAATACACGTTTTTCCTAATGTCTTTTCGTTTAACATTACAGAGTCTTTTGCTTGCATTTTGGCATTTTTCCACGTACTAAGCTCAAAAACAAACAAAAACACGTTTTTGATACTTATACTGTTTCTTCATGTTTTTTTTTTTTTTGCAAGCGTTTCAGCGTTTTTGGTACGTAAGTAGCTCAAAAGCACTATAAAGAGACGTTTTGGTAATGTCTTGTCCTCCCATATAGGGTACTTTCCCTCTTTTTATTTTTATCATTTCGGTGTTTGCACGCACATAAATATTAAAAAAAAACACGTTTCTGGAAATCTCGCTTCCTTTCTCCATATAGGGTGCTTTCCCCGGATATAAAAACCTAACAATATGATATACATTCAAAATAACACGTAATGTAATTCTGTTTCTCTCTATAGAGTGTTATTCATACTCATTCATAGCGTTTTGGTACCTATGAAACTAATAAAATACTCATAATACACGTTTTTCGTAATGTTTATCCATTTCCCCATTTAGGGTACTTTGCTTACTTTTTGGCGTTTTTCTACGAAACAACTTGAAAAAACACTCAAAATACTTATTTTCTTAATATTATTAATAATATTTTGCATGCGTTACAAAGTTTTGGTACATAAGTTGCTCAAAAACAGTGGAAAAAAACATTTCTGGTAATGTGTTGTTTTCCCATATAGGGTGCTTTTTTTGTTTCCTTTTTTTTTCGTTTTGGTATCTAACACACTCATTAACAATCAAAAGACACTTCTTAAAATCTTGTTTTCTTTCACCATATAAGGTGTTTTGTTTGCATTTTGGAGTTTTGGTACCTGACAATGTGAAATACACTCAAAATACATGTTTTTGGAATTTTTTTTTCTATAGAGTTCTAATTTTTGCCCTTTAGTGGTTTGTCACCTAAGAAGCAAAAAAAAAAAAAAACACCTTTCTCGTAATTTTTTTTTTTTTCCATTTAACCAAATAGGGTACTTGGAATGTATTTTGACGTTTTTCACGTAACAGGCTCAAAAAAAAAAAATTTTTTTAATTGTTTTTGGTAATGTTATTCTGTTTCTCCATCAAGGGTTTTTTGCATGCGTTTTAGCGTTCTGATACATAAGTTGATCAAAAATACTGAAAAGAGACATTTTTGTTAATGTTTTGTTTTCCATTACAGTGTCATTTCCATGCTTTTTATCGTTTTGGAGCTAGAACACTCATAAACACTCAAAAGACACCTTTCTGGAAAACTCGTTTCCTTTCGCATGCTTTGCATGTGTACCTAACAATGAGAAATACACTCCAATTACAAGTTTCTGGTAATGTTATGTTTCCATGAAGATTTTTTTTTTTTTTGCATCTGGCTTAGGTTTTTGGTATGTAATAAGCTCAAAAACACTTAAAAGACCCGTTTTCCTTAGTGTTGTTTTGTTGTTCAAATCAAGTGATTTCCAAGCTTTATATCGGTTTAGTATCTAAACACTCAAAAGACAAGTTTCTGGAAACATCGTTTCATTTCCTCATAAAGGTTACTTTGCATGCATTTTGCGTTTTCTACGTAACAAGCTCATAAACACATAAAATACTTGTTTTTGGCAATTTTATTCTGTTTCTCCATAAAGAGTGTTTTGCAAGCGTATTAGCGTTTTGGTACGTAAGAAGCTCAAAAAGATTGAAAAGACATGTTTTGGATAATGTTTTTTATTCCCATATGGTGATGTTTCCATGCTTTTTAGCATTCTGATACCTAGCAGTTTCATAAACATTCAAAAGACACGTTTCATTAAGTTTAGTGTTGTTTGTTAGTTAGTGGGCTTCCATACATTTTGGCTTTTTGGCGCCTAACAATACGAAAAAAACACTCAAAATACACGTTTTTGGTAATGTTGTTATGTTTATCCATACAGAGTGCTATTCATGCGTTTTCACATTTTGCTACCTAAGAAGCTCAAATTTACTCATAATACACGTTTCTCGTAATGTCTTTTTCTTTCTTCATATAGAATACTTTCCATACATTATGGCGTTTTTCTACCAAACAAGCTCAAAAACTCTCAAACGATTTCTTTTTGGTGATATTATTCTGTTTTTCCATAAAGGGTGTTTTTCAAGCATTTTACCTTCTTGGTACGTAAGAAGCTGAAAAAAAAACTCAAAAGACACGTTGTTGGCAAAATAGTTTTTTTTTTTTTATTTCCATGTATATGTGTATATGAACTTTTTAACAACAAAACAGTAAAAAGCATGAAAACTTTCCTATACTGGAAAAGCAAAAACAACATTCCCCCAAAAAAACGTATTTTTGGGGGTATTTTTCAGCTACTAACGTACAAAAACGCTAAAATGCTTGCAAAAATCCCTTCATGGAAAAATCACATAACCTTACCAGAAACTAGTATTTCATTTTATTTCTTAAGCTTGTCACGTACAAAAGCGCCAAAATGCATGCAAAGTACATTATATATGGATACGAAAGTACATTACGAGAAACGTGCAGTATGAGTGTTTTCAACTTATTAGGTACCAAAACGCTAAAGCGAATGAATAGCACTCTATATGGAGAAACAAAAACGCTAAAATGCATGCAAAGCTTCATATATGAGGGAAAATACGACACCTCTAGAAACGTGTCTTTTCAGTGTTTGTAAGGGTATTAAGTACCAAAACGCTAAAAAGCAAGGAAAGAACCATACATGGGAAAACAAAACAATACAAAAAAGTCTTTTCATTGTTTAGAGCTACTTACATACTAAAACGCAAAAGCGCATGCAAAACACCTTTCATGGAGAAACGGGAAAACGTGTATTTTTAATGTTTTAAGCTAATTACGTAAAAAATTGTCAAAATTCATGTAAAGTTCCCAATATGGGGAAACGAAAAGACATTACGAGAAACGTATATTGTAAGTGTTTTAGACCTTATTAGGTTGAAAAATACGAAAATGCATGAATACCACTCTATATGGAGAAACAGAGCAACATTACTAAAAACGTGTATTTTGTTTGTTTTCACAATGTTATGTACCAAAACGTCGAAATTCATGCAAAGTGCAATCTATGGGAGAAACGAAACGAAATTTCCAGAAACGTGAATTTTGAGTGTTTATAAGCATGTTAGGCACCAAACTCTATAAAATAAAAATGGAAAGCATCCTATATGGGAATACAAAACAAAATTACCAAAAAATAGTATTTTTTGTGTGTTTTTGAGCTACTTTTATATGAAAACGCTTGAACAGACGCAAAACATGCTTTATGGAGAAACAAAATAACAATACAAAAAAAAACTATATTTTCAGTGTTTTTGAGGTATGTAAGTAGAAAAACGCCGAAATGTATGCAAAGTTCCCTATGCCGGAAAACGAAGACATTTCGAGAAACGTGTATTATGAGAGCTTTTCAGCTTTTTAGGTACGAAACACAAAGGCACCTTAATAGTACTCTATATGGAGAAACAAAACAACACGAATGAAAATATATATTTTGAGTGGTTTTCATATTATTACCAAAACGCAAAAATACATGCAAAGACTTCTAAAAGACGACACAAAACGAGATTACAAGAAACCTATCTTTAGAGAGTGTTTCTACGTGTTTGGCACCAAAACACTAAGAAGTATGAAAAGAGCACTACTTTGGAAGGGAAAAAGAAATAAAGTGACTTTTCACGTGTTTGGAAGTTTTTAAATTAACAATGTACCAAAACGATAAAACATGGAAAACACCCTTCATGCAGAAACAAAAACATCACCAGAAACGAACATTTTTAGCTATTTTTCAGCTTGTTATGTACAAAAGCGTCAAAATGCATATAAAGTACCCTATATAAGAAAACGAAAAGACTTTAAGAGAAACTAGTATTATGAATTTTTTTTTTTAGCTTATTAGGTACCAAAACGATAAAACGTATGATTTGCATTCTGTATGAAGAAAACGTGTATTTTAAGTGTATTTAGCTTTGTTAGGTATCAAAACGCCAAAATGCATGCAAAGCATCCGATATGGGGAAAATAAACGACATTTCCAGAAACATGTCTTTTGAGAGTTTATGAGTGTGTTAGGCACAAAAAGCTCTTAAGAAGCATGGAAAGTACCGTAAATGGGAAAACATTAAGTGTTTTAAGTTACTTACGTACCAAACCGCTACAACGGTTGCAAAACACACTTTATGGAGAAATTCAGCAACTTTACCAAAAACATGCATTTTGAGAGATTTTGAGCCTGTTACATACAAAAACGATAAAATACGTGCAAATAACCCTAAAAAGGGAAAAGAAAACATTAAAAGAAACGTATATTTTGAGTGGTATTGAGCTTCATAGGTACCAGAACACTAAAACGTATTAACAATACTCTATATGGAGAAACAGAACAAGATTAACCAAAACTTGTGTTTTAAGGCTTTTTTCACGTTATTAGGTACCGCAACGCGAAAATGCATGCAAAGCATACTATATGGAGAGAGGAAACATTTCCAGAAACATGTCCTTTCAGTGTTTATGAGCGAGTTAGGTACCAAGAAGCTAAAAACCAAGGAAAGCACCCTATAGGAGAAAAAAAAAAGATTACAAAAACTTTTCTTTTCAGTGCTTATGAGCTACTTATATACAAAAACACTTCAACGCATCCAAAACGCCTTTTTTTTGGGGGGGGAAAACTTAATAACATTACCAAAAAAGCATGTATTTTCAATGTTTTGAGCTTGTTACGCAAAAAAAAAAAAAAAAGTAACCAAAGACATTAAGAGAAACTTATATTAAGAGCGTTTTTGAGCTTCTTATGTACCAAAACGAGAAAATGCATGAATAATACTCTCTTTGGAGAAACACAACAATATTAGATACCAAAACGCTAAAAAGCAACAAAAGCTCCCTATTTGGAAAAGCAAAACATTACCAAAAGCGTGTCTTTTGAGAGTTTTTACAGCTACTTAGGTACCAAAACGCTAAAATGCATGCAAAGCACATTTTATGGAGAAACAGAATAACATTACCAGAAACGTGTATTTTGATTTTTTTTTTAGCTTCTTACGTATAAAGAAAAGCAAAAATGCATGCAAAGTATCGTCAATGGCGATAGGAAAAGAAATAAAAAGACATTTCATTTATAAGTGTTTTGAGATTCTTAGGTAACAAAATCCATAAACGCATGTATAACATTATATATGAAGAAACAGAAGAACATTACCGAAAACGTACATTTTGAGTGTTTTTTTTTCACATTGTTACGCAAGAAAATGCTAAAATGCATGGAAATCACCCAATATGGATAAAATAAAGGACATTACGAGAAAGATGTATTATTAGTGTTTTTGAGCGTCTTAGGTACCAAACGCGAAAACTATTTAGTACCACTGTATATGAAGAAACAAAACATTACCAAAAACGTTTATTTTGAGTGTTTTTTCACATTTTTATGTACCAAAACGTCAAAATGCCTCCAGAGCACCATCTATGGGAAAATGAAACGACATTTCCAGAAACACGTCTTTTGAGTGTTGATAAACGTGGCAGGTACCAAAGTTATAAAAAGCATGGAAAGCTACCTATATAAAAGAACAACACAACCAAAAATTTATCTTTTGGGTATTTTCAGCTACTTACGTACCATAACGCTGAGATGTATGCAAAACACCCTTCATTACCATAAACAATTTTTTTCTTTTTACATATAAAAAGAAACAAATTCATGCAAAATACTTTGCAAGGGGAAACGAAAAGACATTAGAAGAAACTTTTATTATAAGTATTTTTTTTTTATTTCTAAGGTACCAAGACCTATTTGACACATTGAAGAGAACTCTATATGGAGAAAAGAACAAGATTACAAAAATATGCTTTTTGAGTGATTTTCATATTGTTAGGTAAGAAAACACTCTATAAAGAGTGTTATTTGCGGGTTCTAGCTTTTTCATACATAAAGAACTTAAAAAAAAAAAAACTCATAATACACGTTTCTCGTAGCATCCTATCATTTTCCAAACATAGGGTTCTTTGCATGTATTTACGCGTTTTTATAGGTAACATGATCAAAAACACTCAAAATACATGTTTTTGGTAATGTTATTCTGATTCTTCATAAAGGGTGTTTTGCATGCGTTTTACCGTTTTGGTATGTTAGGAGCTCAAAAACACTTAAAGGCAAGTTCTTGGTAAAAGTTGGTTTTATTCCCATGTAATTTGATTGCCCTGCTTTTTAGTGCTTTATTGCCTAACACATGTATTTTTTTTTTCTTTCCACATAAAGCTAGTTTTGTATGCAATTTGGGGTTTTGGTAACCAAGAATGTGAAAAACACTGAAAATACACGCATTTGGTAAGGTTGTTCTGTTTCTTAATTAAGAGTGTTATTCATGAGTTTCAGCGTTTTGGTATCTAAGAATCTCAAAAACACTTATAATGCACGTTTCTCGTAATGTCCCTTTTTTTCCTCATTTAGGGTGCTTTGCATGCATAGCTGAAAAAACACTGAAAATACACGCTTTTGGTAATAAGAACATAAGAACATAAGAAATAAGTAAATAAGCAAGAAGGCATCAGGCCTACACGTGGCAGTACTTGTATGAAATATGCCTACGTATTTCCACCTATCATCCCCATCTATAAATGTGTAATTTTCTCTTACAGTTGCCAAATGCCTCAGCACTAACAACTCGATGACTAATTCCGTTCCAATCATCTACTACTGTATTTGAAAACCAATTCCTTCCTGTTTCCTTTTTGAACATCAAGTTTTCAGGCTCAAGCCTGAAAACTTGATGTTCTATTTTTCTTGTTCTATCATGGTTACAGATTCTAAGAATTTTCCTTATGTTCCTCTTGTTATAACCCATATACCACTTAAAGACTTCTCTCAGGTCCACTCTTAACCTACGTCTCTCTAAAGAATGTAAATTTAATAGCTTGAATCTCGCTTCGTAAGGAATACTCCTCATCCCCTGTACCCTTTTAGTCATTCACCTTTGAAGTGATTCTAATAGATCTTTATCCTTCCTATGATGTGGTGACCAGAATCGGACAGCGTAGTCTAGATGAAGTCTGACCAGCGCTAATTGTAACTTTAATATTACTTCGGGAGTTTTACTTTTAGCACTCCTGAAAATGAATCATAATACACTATTTGCTTTGTTTCTGGCCTCTTTGCATTGCTTTCTTAGACGGAGTTCAGAGCTAACTTTAAATCTCAAATCTTTTTCTTACCCTGAACCTAGCAGAACTTGGTTGTTCATTGTGTAACTATTGTGTGGGTTTCTTCTACTTTTGCCAAGTGCTTTGCATTTGTTGATATTAAACTGCATTTGCCATCTGTCTGTTCATTCGTTCATCCTATCCAAATCTGCCTGCAAGGCGATGGTATGCGATTCTGACCTAATTAATCTACATACACTCGTGTCATCCGCAAATTTACTAACAACACTACTAATTCCACTATCCAAGTCATTGACATATATTACAAACAACATCGGCCCTAATACTAATAATCCCTTTGTCACCCCACTAATTACTTGACCCCACTCGGATTTGGAGCCGTTTATTACAACACTCTGTCGCCTGCCGCTTGGCCATTACCTTATCCAGATTACTTATAACCTTTTCCAATTCTTAAATACTCTGGAATATATTTCATATGGTCCTGGTGGCTTGAACTTTTCAGCTTATCTATCTTTTGTTCCACTATCTCTTTAGTTATGGTAATATCTGTCAGCTTCTCATTCTCTTCTACTCTAAATATCTTCTCACTATTCGGCAAATTCTGCATGTTTTCCTGGGCAAAGACAGTTAAAAAATACTCGTTCACAATTTTACTAATCTCCTCCCAACAACTAAGCAGGTCCCAATCTGCTGTCTTTAAGGAACTATTGTTTCTCTATTCTTTGTCTTATATGCCTGATAAAATCCCTTGGGGTCCATCTTCGCTTGGCTGGCTACCTTTAATTCATAACTATTTTTAGCTTTCCTTGTTAAACTCTTGACTTTTCTAATTCATTATATTATGGCCTTAAAACCACTTCCCCTGTCTTTAATCTCATATATACTTCTCTTTCGCCCTATGTAGTGTTTTAATCTCAGTCATCCATTTAGGACCATTTTTCTGTGATCTTATTCTTCTGTAAGGGATGTTCCCTACCTGTCCTGAATGTAATTTATTAAGGAAATATTTATTTCACTTCTCCATAAAGGGTGTTTTGCATGGGTTTTAGCGTTTCTGTACATAAGAACCTGTAAAACACGTTTTTAGTAATGTTGTTTTGTATTCCTTTATAGAGCACTTTCCATGCTTTTTTAGCGTTTTGGTGTCTAACACGTTCAAAAACACTGAAAAGACACGTTGATGATAATGTCGTTTCGTTTTCCGATAAAGGGGGCTTCCAATGCATTTTGACTTTTGGTACTTAACAATATGAAAAAAAGTTTAAGTAAAAGTTTTCGGTAGAGTTGTTTTTCCATATAAAGTGCTAATCACGTGTTTTTGAGTTTTGTTACCTAAAAAGCTCAAAATCTCTCATAATATACTTTTCTCGTAATGTCCTTTCTTTTCTCCATGTAGGATGCTTTCCGTGTAATTTGGCATTTTTATACTTAACAAGCACAAAAACAATCAAAATACAAGTTTTTGGTAATGTTATTCTGTTTCTCCGTAAAGGTTGTTTTGCATGCGTTTCAACGATTTCAGACGTAAGAAGGTCAAAAACACTCTAAAGATACTTTCTTGGTAATGTTATTTTATATTGCCAAATAGGGTGCTTTCAATGCTTTTTAGCATTTTGATTCCTAACACTCAAGTAAACACTCAAAAGACACGTTTCCTGTAATATAGTTTTGCTTCTTCATATAGGGATCTGCATGCATTATGATGTTTTGCTACATAATATGAGAAACGCTGAAAATAAAGGTTTCAGGTAATGTTGTTCTTTTTCTCTATATAAGGTGCTATTCATGCGTTTTAGCGTTTTGGTACTTAGGAAGCACAAAAACACTAATAAAACTTTTTCTCCTAATGTCTTTCTATTTCCCCATATAGGATGCTTCGTATGTATTTTGACGTTTTGGTACATAACAAGGTAAAAAAAAAAATAGAAATAAAAACACGTTTTTGGTGATGTTCTTTTTCTCTATTAAGAAATATAAGTTATATTCAATTTTCATTCAAGCGGTTTAGTGTTTGGTACCTAAGAGACTCAAAACATTGACTATGCACGTTTCTCGTAATGTTCTATCGTTTCCCCATACAGGGTGCTTTACATGCATTTTTAATATGATGTACGTAACAGACTCAAAAAGACTCAAAATACACGATTTTGGTAAGGTTTTTCTATTTGGTAAGGTTATTGGTGTTTGCTGCACGTCTTTTAGCGTTTTGGTACGTAAAAAGTTTAAAACACTTAAAAGACATGCTTATTATTTTGCATTTCTATATAAGGTGCTTTTTATGCTATTTAGTATTTATGTGAAAAACACATTAAAACACATTTATTACATTATTGTTAAATTTTCTCGAGCAAGCATTATGGTGTTTTGCTACCTGACAATGTGAAAAACATTCAAATTACACAATTTTGGTAATTTGTTTCTCTTTCTCCATACAGTGTGCTACTCATTTATTTTAGCGTTTTGGTACCTAAGAAGCTAAAAAAAAAAAAAAAAAAATCATAATACACGTTTTTTGTTATGTCCTTCCATTTCCTCATATAGGGTCTTTTTGGTGCTTTGGTACCTAACAGGGTGTTTGCATGTATTTTGACATTTTAGTTCGTAAGAACCTAAAAAAAAACACTCTAAAGACACGTTTTAGTAAAATTGTTTTGTATTCCTCTATAGGGTGATTTCGTTGCTTCTTACTGATTTGGTGCCTAACACGCTCAAAAAATAACAAAAGACAAGTTTCTAGTGATTTCGTTTCGTTTCTTCATATAGGTTGCCTTACATGCATGTTGGCGTTTTGGTAATTATCAATGTAAAAAAATACACGTTTTTGGTAAGGTTGTTCTTTTTCTTCAGAGGACTATTGAAGCTTTTTACTGATTTGGTACTTAAGAAAGTAATAAAAAAAATAGCAACAAACGTTTCTCGTAATGTCCTTTCATTTCCATATGCAGGGTGTTTTGTTTGATGATAGGCGATTTTGTACATAATACGCTCAAAGACACTCAAAATGCACGATTTTGGTAAATGTATTCTGTTTCTCTATATAGGGTATTTTCATGCGTTTTTAATGTCGTTTCATATATCTATTTCTCCATATAGGGTGTTATTCATGCGTTTTACCCTTTTGATACTAAGAAGGTCAAAAACACTCATAATACACGTTTCTCGCAATGACTTCATTTTTCCCATATAGGGTATTTTCGATTCATTTAGGCGTTTTTTACGTAACAATCTTACAAAACACTCAAAAATACTTGTTTTTGGTAATGTTATTCTGTTTCTCCATAAAGGATGTTTTCTGTTTTTTTTTTATCGTTTTGGTACATAGAACACTCAAAATAAACGTTTTCTTAATGTTGTTTTGTATTCCCATATCAGGTGAATTGTATGCTTTTTAGCATTTTTGTGCCTAACACGCTGAAGAACACATTTTAGATACGTTTCTGAAATCTCGTTTCCTTTCCCCAAATAGGGGCTTTACATGCATTATGGCGTTTTGATTCATAACAATGTGAAAACACTGAAAATTTACGTTTTTGGTAATGTTATTTCATATAGAGTGTTATTCATGCATTTTAGCGAATTCGTACCTAATAAGTTAAAAAAAAAAAACACCAATAGTACACATTTTAGTAACGTCTTTTCATTTTCCCATTTAAGATATTATATATGCATTTTGGTGTTTTATACTTAACTAACTCAGAAACACTCGAAATATTTGTTTTTTATATTATTTCTCCATGTTTTTTTTTTTTCATGCGATTTAGCGTTTCGGTACGTAAGAAAGTCAAAAATAATGAAAACACACGATTATGGTAATGTTCTTTTGTTTTCCTTTGTAGGGTGCTTTCCATGCTTTTTAGCGTTTTGGTGCCTAGCACGCCAATAAACATTCAAAAGGCACTTTTCTGGAAATCGCTTTTCCTTTCCTCATATACGGTACAAAAACATGTATTAGTAGTGTTTTCGAAAACGCCAAAGTGCATGCAAAGTAAGCTATACGGGAAAAACAAACAAAAACGTGTCTTTTGAATGTTTTCAGCTGTTTACGTACCAAAACACTAAAATGCATGGAAAAGAAACTTCATGGAGAAACAAAATATTATTGCCAAAAACGTGTATTTTGAATGTTTTTAAGCTTATTACGTACCAATACGCAAAAATTCATCCATTTCATTTTATTTCGGTGCTTTTCAACGTTAGCACCAAATCTCTAAAGAGCATGGAAGACACTCTATATAGAAATCAAAACAACATTATCGAAATGGTGTCTTTTGAGTGTTTTTGAGCTTCCTACGTTCCAAAATGCTAAAACGATAAATAGCCTTTATCGGGAGACATTACCAAAAACGTATGATTTAAGCGTTTTCCAGCTTTTTAGAAACCAAAACGCCTAAATATATGTACTAATCACGTGTTTTAGTATTTTATTACCTAAGAAGCTCAAAAACACTTATAATATACGTTTTTGGTAATGTTTTTCTGTTTTTCATGTATGGTATTCTGTATAGATTGTCGTACCTAACATGAGGAAAACACCCATTTTTTTGGTTAATGCTTTTTTCTCCATATAGAGTGATATTCACGTGTTTTAGTGTTTTCGTACATAAGAAGTAAAAAAACACTCATAATAATATTTTTCTTAATAACTTTTAGTTTGTCAATGTCCGTTAATTTGTGTGCATTTTTGACGTTTTCGTACCCAACAAGCTCAAAAAGACTCAAAACACACATTGTTGGTAATGTTCTATTTCACCATAAAGGATGTTTTGCACGCTTTTTAGAAATTTGATACGTATGAAGCTCAAAAACATTCAAAAGACACGTTTTCGTTGTTATATATATATATATATATATATATATATATATATATATATATATATATATATATATATATATATATATATATATATATATATATATATATATATATATATATATATATATATATATATATATATATATATATATATATATATATATATATATATATATATATATATATATATATATATACGAGTATATGGGTGTTTTTTTTTTTTTTTTTTATCATTAGGTACCAAAATGCCATAATCTATTCACAGTCACCTATATATGGAAACAAAACTACATTACTAGAAAAATGTTTTTTGAGGGTTTATTTTATTTATCTATTTTATTTATTTTATTATTTTTTTCGTATTAGGCATCATAACGCTAAAAAAAAACATAGAAATCACCCTATATGGGAATATACATGTAAAACAACATTACGAACAAGTGTCTTTTTAGGGTTTTTGAATTTCTTTAGCACTAAATCTCAAAAACATGCAAAACACACTTTATATAAAAAAAAAAAGAGAGAGAAAGACAATAACCTTACGAAAAACAAGTATTTTGAGTTTTTTTGAGCTTGTTACGTAAAGAAACGCCAAAATATATGCAAAGTCCTCTATTTTGGGAAACGAAAGGACATTATGAAAGATCTATTATAATCGTTTTTTTTTTTACCTTTTTAGGGACAAAGACGCTAAAACGCATTGACAGCACTTAACAAAAAAAAAAAAAAAACATTACCTAAAACTTATATTTTGAGTGTATTTAACAAAACGCCAAAATGCATGCAAAGCAACGTTTATGGCAATATAAAACATCATTACGAAAAAACGTGTCTTTTGAATGTTATAGAGCTTCCTACGTACAAAACGCTATAACGAATACAAAACACTTTATGGAGAAAAAGAATAATATTACAAAAAATAACTATTTCGAGTGTTTTTAGCGTGTTACGTACAAAAATGCAAAAATGCATGAAAATAACGTTATATGGGGAAACGAAAGAACATTACGAAGAAAATCTATTATAAGTGTTTTTGAACATCGTAGGCAACAAAATGCTGAAACTCAGGAATAGTACTCGATATCGAGAACAAAAAACGTGTATTTTGAGTGTTTTCACATTAATAAATAGCAAATCACCAAAATGCATTGAAAATCCTCTATATGGGTTCCAAGAAACCCATCTTGGAACCCAATGGGTTCCAAGATTTCCAGAAACGTATCTTTTAAATGTTTTTGAGCGTGTTAAGCACCAATACGCTAAAAAGCCTGGAAATCACCTCATTTGGGAATACAAAACGACTTAACGAAAAACATGACTTTTTGAGTGTTTTTTAACTTCTTATGTACCAAAAAGGTAAAATGCATGCAAAACACCCTTTATGCAGAAACACAATAACATTACCCAAAACAAGTATTTTGAGTGTTTTTGAGCTTGTTACAGAATAAAACCAAAATACGAGTATATGAAAAGTATACTATGTGGGGAAACAAAAAAGACATTAGAAGAAAAGTGTATTATAAGTGTTTTTCAGCTTCCCAGGTTCCGAAATGCGAAACCACGTTACAACCACCTTATACAAAGAAACAGAACAGCATTACCAAAAACTGCGTAATTTGAGTTTTTTTTTTTTTCCACATTGTTAAGTACCAATATATTTGGAAACGATACTACATTTCAAGAAATGTTTTTTTTTTTTTAGTATTTAAAATGCAATGGTAAACACCCTAAATGGGAATAGAAAACAACTTTACCAAAAAACGTGTCTTTTGAGTGTTTTTCAGCCTTTTACGTACCGAAACCCTAAAAAAGCATGCAAAACACCTTTTATGTAGAAGAATATCATTACCAAAAAACAAGTATTTTGAGAGTTTTTTTGAGTTTGTTGCATACAAAAACATTAAAATGGATGCAAAATACTTCTAATAGGTAGACGTAATGACATTACGAAAAACATGTATTATAATTATTTTTTTTACATTTTAGGTATTGAAACGCTAAACCTATAAACAGCACTCTATGAAGAAACAGAACAGCATTAACAAAAACGTGTGTTTTGAGCATATTTCACATTATTAGGTACCGAAACGCCAAAATGCATGGAAAGCCCTTGATATGGGGAAATGAAATTGTTACAAGAAAGCATGTTTCGAAACGAAAAGACTTTACGAGAAACGTGTATTATGAAAGTTTTTGGTTCTTAGGTACAAAAACGCTAAAACGCATGAATAACACTTTATATGAAGACACATAACATTATTAATAACATATATTTTGAGTCTATTTCGCTCAAAAAGACCGAAGAGAAACGTTTTTGGTAATGATCTTTTTTTTTTTTTCCATATAGGGTACTTTTCATGCTTTTTGACCGTTTTGGTGCCTAACACGCTCATAAACACTCAAAAAACACATTTCTGGATATATCGTTTCCTTTTCCTATAAAGTGTGCTTTGCGTACATTTTGGCATTTTGGTACCTAACCATGTGAAATACACTCAAAATGCAAGTTTTTATAATGTTAATTTTCTCCATATATTTAGGCGTTTTAGCGTTTCAGTACCTAAGAAACTGAAAAAAACACTCATAACACAAGTTTCTCGTAATGCGTTTTTGTTTCTTCAGATCGTGTAATCAAGGATTTTGGCGTTTTTCTAGGTAATAAGCTCAAAAACTCTCGAAATACTTGGTTTCAGTAATATTATCATGTTTTCTACATGAAGAGTGTTTGCATGCATTTTTGCGTTTTGGTACTTAACAAGATCATAATCACTCAAGAAACATGTTCCTGGAAATGTCTTTTTTTTTTTTCCTCATATAGGGTACCTTACATGTATTTATGCATTTCATTACTTAAATGTGTAAAAGAATACACAAAACACGTTTGTTTTTTCTTTTGATGTTGTTCTATTTCTCCATTTAGAGTGTTATTACAGGGTTTTCGCGTTTTCGTAGACAGGAATCTCAAAAACACTCATAACACACATTTCTCGCAATGTCTTTTCATTTCCTCATTCTTTGCATGCATTTTGGCGATTTTGTACGTAACAAGCTCAAAAGCATTTAAATCCTTGTTTTTGTTAAGGTTATTCTCTTTCTATTTAAAAGAGTGTTTTCCATTCGTTTTATGGTTTTTGTACATAAATAGCTCAAAAACACACCAAACACACGTTTTTAGAAATGTTGTTTTGCTTTCCCCATAGGGGAACTTTTCCATGCCTTTTAGCGTTTTTGTGCCTAACACGCTCATAAACACTTAAAAAAAAAAGAAAAAAATACATGTTTCTGAAAATATCGTTTCGTTTCCCTAGAGAGGGCACTTTGCATGCATTTTGGCATT